>NW_010303547.1:19425-64174 GCF_000700745.2 Antrostomus carolinensis
GACATTTTGTGGGTGAGGAAAATAAACAGGGCTACCTCATGATAAGGGAGGGCCTGGAAATTACAAACACTGAGATATTATTAGCAGCTGAAAAGATAGCCAGTGTTTCTAAGGCTCAGTGAGAAACCAGGAGTGTTAATCCAAGCAGCTCTTGTTCTGTGCTGGGCCTTTCTGGAAAGAAAAACAAGAGATCTGTGGGGAATATAAACAACATACTTGACGTTGTGGCTGGAGTGAGACATACTTCACAGCATCCCAGTGCTTCCTTGTCCTTCACAGGGAAGGTTGTTATTCCTGCAGGAACAGAGCTGTGGTCTTGATCAGCCAGAGACACAGCCAGCAGCCAAAAGGAATTGCTGGTTTGAGGGAGGTGACACAGTTTAGTTTGTGTGATGCTGCTGGATGTGCTGACACTGTGTTGAGGCCAGGAAGGTTTTGCAGTGGGGAACCAGAGACAAAGTTGTGGTGAGCTTTGTGAGCATAACCTGGAGCTCTTCAGCAAAGTGGAGCTAGAGCAGAACCAAATGCAGTAGCCAAATTTATGGAAAAACCTGTTTACTGCAGAAGAAATTTTTTTACCCTAAACATATGTATGGGAGGAGGAATTAATGTTTCCCCTGCAGATGTGTATGTCAAATAAGTGTTAAGTATAGACACTTGGTTAGAAAATTAGAGTCATGTATTTCAAGAGCCATCTGCCCTGTTCTGCTCTAGCCTGTGTTCAGCTGCAGTAGCACTGGGAGTTCGACCTGAGAACAGGACACAACATTACCACCATGGCTTTAACTTGCTATGTGGCCACGGAAGATTGCTTGGGCAGAGATTTACAAAAGGCCTGTCCACTATTGTGAAGATCACAGCTTTGCCCTCGTGGGCCTTATTTTTTCTTTCTTCCCGGAGAGCTGTGCTTCCCTGGCAATATGAGAAGAGTCAGGAATGTTGGGATGCGATTCTCTGCACTTCCTGTGGTGTTAGTTTAGATCTATCCATTTAGATCCATAGTTTAGATCTAAACTGTGCTGGTCTCAGCTGGGTGCTGTGTGCCTGGGTTTCTTGTTCCCCACCAGAGGGGATATTAGAGTTATCTACATGGTTCTGGGATTGCTGGATTCCTCATCAGAGCTAGGGCTTCTCTGCTGGGTACCTGGAAATCCTGGACATAGCTCCTAAGTGTATGTAGATCTGGATATCTACATACACTAGTATCTACAGATTCAGACAGCTCTACAGCTGATAACACCATGTGCACAGGACAGCTGCTGCAGGATCGTCTTTGAGTGCTCTGTGAACCTAATATGTGTTAGACATGCCCACCACAAACCTGGAAGTACAGCCCCCACACTACACCACGCTACAGGCAGTGTATGTAGTCTAGAAAGCTGCTGCCCATCGCTGACCTGGTCATACTGCTGTCGGTACTTGACAGAGCAGGTTGGGGGCACACTTTGCTGGTTTTTCATGGTTCTGTTCTATCTCGTAGGCCTGTATCATATAAACTACTCAAGAATAGATAGTTGCTGGAAAAATCTGTGTGCACTGGTTGAAATGAATGACTTCATTGCTAGTGATTGATCCTTGCATTTCACTGGGAATTGTTTTTTTGTTCTGCTTTTTCCTTTTAGCTTTTGAGCACAGGTTGTTTGGATCTGGAGAGGGTGGCTTTAATATATCAGCAAGCACTGACACAATTCTTGACTAAACGGAACAGTGCCCTTACAAGCTCCATGTTCCATGATCTCTTCAGACGCTTCCCAGTAAGTATGTTGTCTTCTGGTGGCTCCAAAGTATAATTGTAATTCTGGGGAAAGTAGGGAGAGAAACCTCTCCACTTTATTGTGGGCTTTGAAAACTGCTGTAAGGTTTCCTAGGATCTTTACCCGCTCAGACTCTTAATAGTGCATGTTTTGATAGTCACGCTGTCAAAGGCTAGGATCTCATTTGTGGTTTGGATTGGGATAGTGGATGGAGAATGCAGATGAACAGAAGGCTGTTCTGCAAAGCATAGCCCAAGAAGTTCTAATTTTTTACCAGTATTCAAGATGACGTGGATGAGCAAAGGCAGAAGGGGCCAGCTTGTTTAAACAGCTACTGTAGCTCCTGTGCAGCTTTCCTCTGACCGCATGCTCAGTTTCTCAGTTTTCTTCCAAGGAGGCTGTAGAGCCTGGAGCCCAATTGGAATCTAATCTGCAAGCCTGATGTTGCAGACAGTGTCAGTGTCTGAAACGTTTGAGGTATTTCCTGCAAACTTGACCCCTGCCTGGAGCTGGTCTCCACTATGAGGACAGCCAGTTTTTAAGAAACAGGCCTTGGGTGTGAATGTCATACGGTTCTTCAGGGATTTTTAGGTCAGAGTGATGTCAAGACAGTTGCCAGAAACCCTTTCTCAAGGGCTTCAACCTTTCAGAACTGATGTTTGATGGGAGGGTGGGGGGAGACATAGGCTTGTGTAACTAGGGGAGGATGCTTTCAGACTCTGAGGGAATCCATGCAGGACAGAGTTCTTTTGCATAACCAGTTTTTTAGAACACCAACCCATGATGCCACCCACGTAAGTTAGTGAAACAGGGGGAAGAGAAGGGTTGTGTGCTACCCACATGGACAGCAAGCTTAAAATCCCATCTGCAGGTTTCTAGAGCCTGTGGATTCCATGTGACTATTCCTTCCAGAAATGTCTTTCAAAATCTCTAAGCTTTTATAAAGCAAAGGTAATGATATATGCAGATATGGGGCTGTTTAAAGCTGGGCTTTGCCCACTTGCTAGAGCTGACTGTTCTTTTAGTAGTTTTCTTAACCCAAAAATGAAGGAAACCCTTTCAGATGGTGTGGTTGGAACAACCATCTGCATAATATGTCAGTGAACTCTGCAGCAAAATGCTGTCCATGCTTTGTCAGGACCATGCCTTCCAGTGCCTGACAGATGACATTAGAGGTATGCCAGTAAGGTCTTTGTAATCCAGATGCTTCTAATTTCTTGTGTGGATTCCTTGTGCCCCTGAATTTAGAAATATTTTGCCTATAAACATAGAAATTGGTGGATTAGGCCAGAACAGAGGTTCATCAAGCTTTGCTGACAAGTACCCTTCCTCTAGAAACGTTGTTTTGATCAAGAGCTGTTGCAGAGGACAACTTTATGATAACCTGTCTCCAGGGAGACTTTCCTCCTGACACAGTTGTTTCTGGCCCCTTCAGCATGTGGGTTCAGATCTTTCCCCAAGCCCTGACATTCTCCAGTCTAACTCAGCATGTTCTCCTTTGCCTCTGGGACTGTTCCTCTGTGCGAAGTGAACTGCCTACATAAAGTGTCAGGCAGATGCAGACTTAAAGCAAGAACCAAGCAGAAGACAGAAGGTGACATCTTTGCCTGATTTTTTCCAATTTAAGAGTTTTGCTGCTGTTTTCCTTGTGATCAAGATTTCACTCAGGGCTGGTGTGAGCAAAACTGTTAATTTTCAAATAAGCTGTTGCTGATCTCTGGGCGCTTTTCTTTCTTGTGTCATTTGCTTCTCAGTCAAGAAGCTGTGTAAAATGTAGACTGTTTTGCTTGAAAAACAAACCTGTCTGTCAGCAAACCACTAATAAGAGACTGGGTCTTTCTTTGTTACAGATCATGTGTAAGCCATTAGTAGATACTCTTGTCAAGTCTATCACAGCAGGAGCCAGGCAACATCAGCAGGTAAGAAAGCAAACAAACGAAGCTGTATTAAATAGTCAATTGGAGAAGTCATTTAATCGTGGTAGCTCAGATGATGCTTAATATGCCTATTTCTGCCTTTAAGGCTGCACAGTTTTGACAGGTGGATTTCCTATGGGGACAGCTTTTGCAGATACTGCCTTACCTCTTCAGGTGTGTGACTGAAGTTGTGGAAGTACAGGACAAGGGGCAATGGGCACAAACTGGAACACTGAAAATTCCAGACAACCTTAAGGAAAAACTTCTTTCCGGTGAGAGTGCCAGAGCCCTGGGACAGGCTGCCCAGAGAGGGTGTGGAGTCTCCATCTCTGGAGATGTTCAAACCCACCTGGACACTTTCCTGTGCAACCTGGTGTAGGGAACCTGCTTTGTCAGGGGGGTTGGACTGGATGATCTCCTGAGGTCCCTTCCAACTCCACCATTCTGTGATTCTGTGAAGTAGCTTATGTATTCACAGGCACAGGGATTCTTTGGTAGCATCTCCTTTAAAAAATGCCTGCAGCTTTCAGGGTTGAGGCCTGACTGTTGTAGGGGCTGCTTTCAGTCAGTGATTCCTTGATTGCTTTCTTATTGGTAAGATGTTCCTCTGTATGAATGTAGCGTGTTGTAGTTGCAGTGCTAACTCGAGGTTAGCTTCTCGAGTCCTGCTCTGTGCCTTGCCAGATGTCCTGCATTTTCTAGGCCACGTGCTTCTGTGTCTAGCTTAAAGCCACCTGTACTATAGAGCTGATTTTTGATGGTTGACTGCATGTGCCAGACTAACACAAAATTAGCAGAGCCTTATCAATAAAACATTGCAAGGTGACTGCACAGCTCACTGTCACGTGAGCAGGGAACGAGGCCTGTCTGGATTTGCACTGCAGTGGGGTTGCCTTCCACACAGTTAATAACCAAAACCCCTTTAGCCCAATAGCACTATGTCTCAAACTTTCCCACCCCCTAGACATGTCCCCTGTGGAAATGTATCCAAGATTGACTTTTCTGTTTCATAAATACCTGTTTGATTGTTTCTGATCATTGGAGGGAATGTGAAGGGCTGGGTATGTGTTTACAATAAGGCTGCTTTACATTATCAGTGTAAATTGCATTTCAGGCTCTTTTACCCAACAAGAAAGGTTCCAATTTAAATAAAAACAAAAATAGAGAGAGTGAATTAAGCTATTAATAATTTCAGTGGATAGAAATAAGGATGTGTTACACAAATAACAAACAAATTAATTGTAAGGCACATACTTGATCCTATCCTCAAGAGACCCAGAACAGCATCCCAAGCAGATAGCTTCATTTATGTGGGTATCTTTGCTTTCCCATGGGGAATAGCATTGTCCTTCTTCCAGGGCTTCCACAGTTCTCTGCTTGAGCTTTGTTTCCACAGCCTGTTTATCTGTGGGTGGGAGGAGTAGGGGAGGATGTGCAGTGCGCTGTGTGTGGGAGACCGGATAGAGAACATGGATATAGTACTGTTTAAACAAAGGCAACATGGAGTAAGCTGTGTAAAACCTGGAGAGCTTGGAGTTGCAAGGAAGCAAAATTGCTTCCTTTTCAGGAATTCTGGTTTCCTCTCATCAAATGTCCAATTTCAATTAAATGTTTCCACTGATTCTCAATGCAAATGTGCTTTAGTGGTATCCTAGGGGGTAGGGGCTAAGCTAGATTCATGTATGTGGCAAAGCGATGTCGTGGGTAAAGCAGAGAGAGAACTCTGGAGCCTCTGCAGCTTCTGGCAGCCTCTGAGGGAGTGAGGTGGGGGAGCTACCAAAAGGGCTGTCCTGACTCTAGAGTTCTGAAGACACTAATTGTCCCTGTCAGTCAATATCCTGACTTTTGCCAGTCCTGATGGTTGAGAGGCAAGTGGGGTGGGTAGTCTCCCATTTTCAGCCCCTGAATATTGGCTTCTAATCTTTAAACTAGCTTAGTCCCAGAGACAAGAGGCTTAATTCCCCTTCTAACACTCCTGTTATTAATGCTGATCGTTCTGGCTGTCCTTGCTGCATCTGTATGAACAGCTAATCCCACTGTGATTTTGACTTCTTGGCTCTGCAGATCCCCTTGGCAGGGCGTCCTCAGGGCTGTGCTGGGTGGGGAGAGCCGTGCTCTGCACGGGAAGGTGGAGGCTCGCTGCTCTCCTGGGTGTCTGGTGTTGGCCTGGTAATGAACCCTGGGGGCTCTGGCCCAGCAGGGCTGCTGGCCACCATCCCAGCTGGCCTGGGGGAGACCCTTCCCAAGGAGGGAGAGAAGCAGATGCGCCTTCAGATTGGGTTTGTGCGTAGTTTTGAACGAAAGGAAAAGTGGTTCGTGAGGAGGATGTAAGGAGGGGATGTTCCTTCCTCCTCACGCCAAATACCTGGGAGTTTGAGAGAGCAGCGTGGAGGTCGGGGGTATGTTCCATCTCTCCTCTCAGCCAGACTGGTCCTAAAGTTTTTTAAGGCAAGATCTTGTGGCCACTGGTGTACATGTCCAGCTCTTACTTCAGGAGCCTCTGGTGTAAAGTCAGACTTGATCCCTAGGTGATGGCCCCAGACCAGCCTGGCTGAGGTGATCTGCAGCGCGTTTCCTTGTGTGCTCAGTAAGCCATGCAGTGTACAAAGAGGCCTAGACCTGCCAGGGCTCTTGTCAAGAAACATCAGACCTGAACTGCAGGTGAGATGTTTCTGTGCCTTCTGCAGTGGGCTGCTGCAAGGCTGTCAGACTCAATTTGTGGGCAGTTGTAACCACGAGAGGAGCTGTTGCAATGCTGCACAGCTGGTGTTGGCTTGGAGAGGAACAGTCTGGCCTCTCCCACCCCAGCCATTTGCCCTGACCCTGGGGACCTCGCTGTCTGCCTGGTGCCCAAGTGTTCACGCAGTTACGTCGCAAAATGGACGTGAGGGTGATTTGGCTGAAAACTTACCTTCCCCTTGCACACATACTATTTCCCCCCCTGCCCTTTTGCTGTGTTCAGATTAACTTTGATCAATTCACAGGTCTTGTTCAGGGCACAGGGATAGTCAGTTCAGGGGCAGGAGTGGCTGGGTGAAAGCTGTGATTTTTTTAATTGAGCAGCAGTGTTCATTAACATGAAATTACAGCTTCTGTGGAGTGAGTGTGGGAATATTGGAAAGCAGAGTTTGTCTGTGTCGACTCTTGGCTGTAGCTGATGACTTGGGCAACTGGGTCTGGCATTGCTGCAGCCTTTCTGTGCATCCTGTCTCCTGCAGTTGCTCACCTCTAAACCCTGGAGAACATCAAACCCTCAGCAGAAGCATTGTGTCTCTGAAGACAGAGGTGTTTGTAGCTATCGGATGGGTGTCACACGCTGTTCTGGGAGGTGTTTTTCTTTGACCTGTGTGATCGTTGTATGAAGGGACTTTTTGAGATAGGCAAAGGCAGGTCTCTCAGAGAGTGCATCTTGATGCAAAGCTTAGAAAAAAAGGGAGCTGTAGAACAAAAACTTCAGCTAGTATAACTGACATCAAGTCAGCCCTTTTCCTCTGACACTGTTCCTCCATGCCTAGAGCAACAGTGAGCTTGTTCACCTCCGTGCTGCAGTAATTTGTGAGATAAAATGAACAGCACTTTGGGGGGTGAGAGCTCTTGAGGCAGTTTTAGACCTGACTCACAGTGGTTGGGGCGGAAGGTTTTCCTAGCAGTGAGCTCAACCTGTATAACGAGTTTTAAACTAGAAAGGTGAATTTGCAGTGGTCTTACTGAGGCTGAACTTGAAACTGGAGCTTGTATGTGTGGCCAGGTTCTGTTCCTTTGATGTTACTCCGGGAGCGTGGATGCCTGCAGGAGACAGTAAGACAGTAGTTTCCTTGGAAAAGGAAAGAGGTGGAGAAATTGGTGTCATTTGTGAGTTGGGGAAGGAAGGGCAAGGGATGCTCGACCAGGGAAGTGGAGTTGTCATCCCACCCTGAAATCACTTAGGATGTGTTTAAATCTATACATCAGAAAGATACAAGATGAAGATCTGTGTGACAGTGGATCTGCAAAATCACCTTGTTTCAGGCAATTCATGTATCTGGGCTGGACTTGTCACCTTTTGTGAGTCCGCCCTGACTGCAGGACACTGTGAGTCATATTGTGGCAGTTCAAATGCACCGTGACTCTGGCAGCTGGGGCTTTGAATGCTCAGTGTTACCTGGTAACTGGCCTATTTTTCAAACTCCACATTTCCTGAAGTGTGGAGCTAAAGAAGAAAAACTCCTGTCCCAAAGGTGCCTGTGTGCCAGTTAAAATGCTTCAGGCTTTTAAAAAATGAACACACTGGTGTTTGGATGTCTTTCGTTTATTGAACTGAGAAATCTGGTGGGTTTTACTGTGGTTTGTTTTCTTTTTTTACTACAGTAGCAGTCGGGATCTTTTTCTTAAACTCTTGTTGATCCTTGCTTTCCCATATGTATAAGTTAAACCAACATATAACTTAAAGCTGCACTGTCTTCTCATAATATGGCCTGGTGCCTCGTGCCTTGATGTGTTCTTGCACTGTTGTCTTCTGTAGAAAGAAGTTACTAGAACCTACATGAGATCACTAGATTGTAGGCAGCTGCTGTGAAGCTTTTCAAGAGGACCTTTAGTGTGTGAGAAGTGCTACAACTTAAAGTAAAAAAGAAAGTGGTAAAGAATGAAATTTTGTAGGTAGTCTAATCCAGCTTGTGGGATGTGGTTCTGAGGACCGAGGTCCTGAAAATCAGTCACGCTGTGACCTTGTACTTGGTAACAGCCAGCAGAAATGTCTTCAGTGGTAGGAAAATGGGACTGGTGCACACATCCCAATCTTTTTGTGCATAGAGACAGATTTGATGACTTTCTCTTACAGACAAGGTGCTTACACATGAGTGAAGTGTAGCTGACATTTCTAGAATCCCATTCCTGCACGTGTACCTGCATACATACGTGTACTCTAAGTAGCTTAGGTAGAAATATCAGCTGGGGATATAGTCTTCAATTCTAAGACTGGTATGGGGAAAATGACAAGTTATCAAAGATGGAGCTTGTGTTATACCTTTGAGTTGACCTCGTGCTAATGAATTGCATTAAGCTTCTGGCACAGATGATCCTGCTGGCAGTGCAAAGCCTCGCAATTAGCCAAGCAGAACGTGTGTGATGCTAACAGGTGGGGGAGGCTTGTGCTGTTTTGTTGACTAAGGATGTTGCTGTCAGTCTGGTGTCTTCCACGAGCACTAAACACATTCTCTCAAATTCTGTTTAGAAAAAAAAATGTGTGTGAGCTTGTTCTCACTTCCTCCTTTCTTAATACAATTTGATCTTACTGCTGCAATAGTTTTCCAGGAGACCTTGACCTTCAGATTACCTCCTTGTGCCTTGTTTCAGTGGGTGCAGTGTTGCTTTTTCAATACACACAAAAGGCTTCGTTTTTCAGCTTGTGCTGATGGAGCATAAACCAGGGATCAAGATGTGTTTAATTTAATAATTGTGGCATGACTCAGCTACATACCAGAACCCTCCTGAGCCTTAGGTGAGGAATGTCTTCTTGGTTTATTTTTAGCAGCATGGGTATGATGCACATAGCTACAGTAACATCTCGTGCTGTAACTGTGTGTGGTCTTGGGCTGTCCCTCTGATGCTGTTGAGCACTAATCCTTCTGTGGTGCATTGTTCATTGTGATGGGCTTCTTACTGCACTGCCCCCCACCCTGTTTTCACGCACGCTGGGGCTGCCAGAGGACTGGCTGAGTCTGTGAACTAATGCTTCTACCCTAATAACAACTCTGTTAGTTTGCGGATCAGGTGAAGAAGGAAGATGTGTGGCTGGTTGCATTGTGGTACCCAGGCTTGCTGCTGATGCAGGGTTCTGCAGGTAAGTACGTGCTCCAAGTGCCAGCTCTGAACTGGAAACAGCACAGCCCCTCTGGCAGCCTGGGCTGGAACAACTATGCTCTTCCCTGAGAAATCCAGCTTGTTGACCAGCCGTATTGGAACCAGTTTGGAAAGGAAGACTAGTAAATGAAACATCCACTGCTACCAGGAATAAGGTGTTTTCCCAATCTTGCTTGTACTGGCAGAAATTTAGACCACTTCTGCTCTGTAACTTTTTCCTAGGGTTTAGGCAAATGATTTGATACCTGTCCCTTGTTCTTTTCCTTTGGGAACAGCCCTCGGAGTCTCTGTTTCAACACAATTACTCAGACCCTTTGCAGTTGTTTTTGCACTGTGGTCACACATCAGTTTGGAGACGTCCCTGGCTTCTTATTTACATTTAAAGCTATATTGATTGGGATGTTGCAGTAGCTGGGAGCTTAATGATGCTATATTTGTCTGTCAAGTGAGTTTATTTTCTATAATTTGGCTAGAGCTCTGCAAAGCTGATGTAAGTGCAGAGCTGTCGTGCAACTAATAGAAGTAATTTTACGTAGTGTGGAGATGGGGATGGGCACTGAGACAGAGTTCAGAATGTCATCTTATGTCATATAGTTTCATTAATATTTCAAAATATGTTTTTATAAAGCAGTCTGTGACAAGGAACCCTTTAAGATCTGTCTAATGGAGAGTGTATTTTAGGTAAGTTGCTAATTAATCTTGGTGCTTTGGCAGTCTTCCCCAAAGGGATCAAACATATATAGACATAATTTTACAGAACTGAAGTAGTTCTGTGCCAGAGCTGCCATCACCAGCAGAGTAAAATATGATCCCAAAGTCCTGCCATAAAAGGTCTTGGCTGGTTGACAGTTATCCTTCTGAACAGTTAATGTTCTATGTAAATATCTAAGTTAAAAAGTAATTAAACTTTAATACATCAAGAACAGTAAAAGCACTGCAAAGCCTCAGAAGCCAGCACCCCTCTGGGTGGATATCTGGGAGTATTCCTCCTCATGCTGTGAGAGACTAATGGATCACAACATGAATGCACCACCCCTTGCCTGCATTCTCACAGATAGTTTCCAGCAGGTGGTATAGGAAGGACTTGTTATGGAATATTTTGCATAGCTGTTACCAATAATGAAGCAAAATAACCTCCCCAGATAAGTACCAGCACCAGTTCAGCTCTGCCTCCTTTGCATCAGAGATGAGAACCCGGCTGCTGATGCTAATGGTACCTGACCAAAAGGTACTATTGCTTCAAATCATCCTCCATCCCCTCCGCAGCGGTGGGACACGCTGTGCCTGTGTCCTTTCTAGAAGTGTCACTGTGGGGGGCTTGTCCCAGGGTCTAGTTGAGGTGAGTAAACCTTCAGATGGTGTAACCCAAAAGCAGTGATAGCTTCTTGTGTGATAGAGTGGCTGTTGCCTGCAGACTTCTTTTTGTCTTCCTCTCTTCAGTGTGCACCCTCTAGTCAACACAGAGAAGTCATTTGCAGCTGGAAGATGTATGTCAAACTGACATGCTTTGGTTCCAGCCAGTGTCCTGCCCCTGTTCCTGTTTTTGTTTTGTGTCAGGAGATGGTCAAGGAGATGTTGTGTTTTGCAAGGGTAAAGCTGAACTATGGGTGGGCTCTTGCATGTTTCTGAGCTATCTGATCATGAGCCAGCAAAGCCCTGTGACATGTCTTACCTCTAGGTATGTAAACTGTCCCTCTGAAGTCGAAGGGGAAACAGTGGAATGCTTAAGTGCTTTGCTGGGTCACGGCCAGAGTGCTCTACATTTTTGTGTAGAGATTTTTAATATCAAAACCTTTAGGGTGGTTGTGGGTGGTGGATTATTACATCCCAACCTTTCATTTTTGAGAGTGTCTGTTGCATTGGGAGGACTCAAAGAAACTGTATTCCTTTGGCGAGTTGAAGGACATTGACAGCATCTATAAATAGTCTCTGAAGTTCTTTGGAAAGGTGTCTGATGCCACAGTAAAATGTAGTTCTCTGATGAACTGCTTTATAAGCCATGTTTCTGTCTCCCTTTCACTTTTGTCAGATGGTTGAAAATTCAAAAAGATCTGTTTCAGTTTTTCAGGGCCTCCTGTCTACATTTAAGCTGAGTGCTTGAAACCCCGTGGCCTGATTTTTTACCTGTGTTTGCATTGAGAACTTTGTGTGCTCATGGTGTATTTCAGTTGAATAAGGGACCTCTGTCTGCAGGGTCTCTTTGGAGCATCATACATGTTGTTAGCTGTTTATGTTTATTTTTTCCAACATATCTTTTGTTGTTGTTGTATTCCTTGGTGCCTTTTAGTGGCCCCTGTGTCATTTGCAAAGAGTGTCTAGCAGATATTTGCCTGCATAGCCCATATTTGAATCCATAATGATACCAGGCGTTAATTGACTGGCACAGAGAAACTGCCCTGTTAGCAGTCCCAGTCTTCATATTCCACCATACTCAGTGCAGCACAAACAGCATGAAAAAGCTCCTACTTGCCTCTTAATTCTGATTCTGGAGGTATAGACCGTGTTTATTCTGCTCACTACTGTTCAGCTGATTGACTTGATGATCATGTAGCGAACCCTCAGTAATGGAGGAAACATTCTAAGTCTGTTGCTGGGAAGAAATAAGAAAATTAAAAGGTCAAATAGGCTTTAGTTGTTACTGTAGACACAGCTGCTGGCAGGAGCTATCCAGGAATGGGAGTGATCAGTAGCATTAACAGCCCTGCATATCAGATGGCCTTGCTGAGTTAGATATATACCATATCACAGTGATTATCCAAGACTTGAGTAATTTCTTAGCCTACTAAATGAAATTAGTAGGGGAGTTGATAGTTTTTAAAGAGAGAGTGAACCACCCAAGTGTGTCCTGCTCAGCCTGACAAACATCGCCCCTCCAACAATTTGATGAGTAGATATCTGTGTAGAGCAAATGGGAAAAGCTTGCTTGGAGGCGAGGTCATTGCCTTGTATTTAATAACAGCATAAGAAAAACAGGAGGGGAGGAAATGTCTGTGGTTGTGATGAAATTGGTGACTGTCTTGGTCATCTGGGCTCGAGTTATATTCATGCTACAAAGTACTAGGAAAACATCAGGGTAGAAACCTGTTTGGTTGAACTTCTGGGTAATGATTTCTGCTGTGTTTACAGTGTGGCTCTTGGAAATACTAGTAAGTGTGTTCGAAGGGTGTTTTGTTGGCAAGTGAAGAGAGATTAGGGCTTCTACGGCGTAAAATGGAACGCCAACCTGGGCTGTGTTCATGGACAAGGATGTCCTTCAGAGTTCGTGTAGAAAGCGGTAGGTCCCTTTTTGTTGTTTGGAGGTGAGGGAGGAATAGAGTTTGGCTGCTTCTGTTTGTGCCTTCAGTTGGCATGGATTTAAATGCCACTCTGCAAATGATTAAGCACAAGAAAGGAGTTGGGATTTCTCTGCAGGATTTCTCAGCAAGCCTCCTAGCAGAACAGGGTCTCGAGCCACGTCCCTCTCCCTGGGGGCAACGCACAGTCTGTCATGTCCTGGTGCTTCTCTCGGTGGATTCTGCAAAATGAAAAAGTCTGCTGGCGAGCGTCCGAATCAATGAATCTACAAAGTTCAACCCAGTACAATTTCCAACTTTTTTTTTCCTTAGCAATGCTGTTTATTTCAATGTTCCAAGCTAACAATTTTACTGACGTGTGAGTACTTCTTTTTTTTTATACTACTTGAAAGCTAAACTTCAGTAGTTGACATTAGAGTGAATTGGAATTCTAATTTCTCGTTATGTGCTGATAAACGTCCTCAAAAGATGAAAAGCTTTGTCCTTGCAACATTAAGACTGGTCTAGTGAATTGGGGACAGCAGCTGAAAGGCACACAGTGCCTAGGCAACATGTGGGTTGGTTTTCTTTTTTTACTGAATGCCTACTGCTCTTAAATCTCCTAAATTATTAAATTTGACTTTAGCAAAGTCTCTTTAAATAGGCTTCATTATGCGGTAGCTGCCTTGTGAACAGCCTAAAGAAAATCCTATTGCATGGCTGTCCTGAATTGTGGAAAATTGGCTTTGTTGTGCAGAGGGGACATCTGGCTTAGAAAGTGTTGGGAGAAGCAGCCAAGTGAGGGAACTGGAGGGGACAGTTTTGGTAACTTGAGGTGTCAGTGGAGCTTCTTGATGTTTGATAACACAGCGTGTGTGTGTGGAGAATAAAAATGGACAAAATGAAAACTTTGGGGATAGGTTTGTTGTTTTTTCTTTCCAAGAGCAAAGCTAGGCTCGAGAGAAAGGATAGTGTCCCAGATGATTTCACAAGAGGTTTCTTGATCTTTGGTAATATTTCTTTGAACCTCAGCTACTGGGATGTTCTGTAAGAATCTCTGCTTTGACTTCTTAACAAAAGAGCATTTCTTGCTCTGTTGTTTAGAGTGAGGAGCTTGTGAAAGCAAAGTGGAAGCGCTCCAAAATAAACAGGGCCAGATTAAGAAGCTAAATTGTTTTAGATTTTTTAATTTTTTCTAAAATTGTGACTTTGTTCTTAACTTGGGAGAGAAATGTATTTGGGAGTGGAGAGGGAAACGGGCATATTTCCTGATCACTATTATTATTATTTTTTAATGTGGGAAGGGAGAGGCTTTGCAGAGAATCCATTGCTGTTCTTTTCTCCTCTGGTCTCAGTATGCCCTGTGGTACCAATATTCCTCACTAGTGTTTCAGTCCTTTAACTGGGCACTGTGGAAAGAGCAAGAAAACATCAGTACTCATGGGTGCTAATCTTTGTTCTCCTACTGATTTATCTTGTGTTCTCATGGCTCAGTTAATTATGGCATCTTTTTATTTTTCAAGAATTTAGGATAATAAGATATTGACTTTTTTTTTTGGAGGGAAACATTAAGACTGATTGGCCTTTCTGATATGGTAAGTGGCTGCTACCCCTGGGAGAGATGAACCTGTGTGTTCACCAAAGCAGGAGACCAATATATGGATTGTTCTGTATGGATTTCTGTGTCCTGAGGGTCTGCCTGCTGGCCTCTGGTGAAAGAAGAGCAGGAGGTAAATAATGTCTTCCCCAGCCCTGAATGCTCAGTGGCTGTATCTTTGTATGCAAATGCAATATTCAAAGCTAATATCTAACACCATCAGCCAGGCCTGGCCAAGGTGTCCACTGTGTTATTTTAAATGTTCGTTGTTTTGACTGCCCAAATGTCCTGCAGACCCTTCATCTCGGGCAGGAAGCCTGCCAGTGAAGCCCAGGCTTTAACGTGCAGATAGCCTCTGAAAAATTGCAGTGTCCAATCTTCTCCCTGTGTGTACTGACTCATCTCCACTGCCTTTAAAATCTAACATCTTATTTCTGTCACTAGCTCTTGTTAGGTTGTGGTGACTAGAGGAGGGAGCTTTGACTTGATTTTTTTTTTTAAATAATGATTTTTTCTCCCTTCTTTTCCAGCTTCCAACAGAACAGTGCTGAAGGAAGCAGCTGTACCTGTGTCCACTTGCATTGGGCACAAATGTCCTGTTGCAGTGAGCAGGCTCTCACAGATGGGCTCCTCTGGTTAGGCAAGTGCAAGATGAGGCTTTTGCTCTGACACGAACATCTTCCTATTTACAGAGGAACCAAGCATGGAAAAAAAAAATCCACTTGTCAGCAGCAGTGGAGAGAATGTGATTTGCAGAGTCTCTGATTAAACAAATTAAGTAATGATGTTGCAGGGCATGAAGAAACCTGTATGTGAGTGAACACTGTATATATGCCCTGATCTGCAGGCAGGCTGCTCTGGTGCCTTGACTGCTAATGCTGGCTTTTCTGCTGGCTCAAGTACATCTAAAAAAAACCATACTGGTGTGACTTTGTCAGTGAAGACAATGACAATTTTTACCTGTAGGGCTCAGGCTGACATAACTCCTGTAGATACAACTGCTTTATGTCAAGGTGGTTTCTCTGAGGTGTAGCTTTTTCAGCCAGATTGAGCAGTGGTGGTTTCAGTGCTTATGTCTTGCGATAGCTGTTTCCATGTCGTGGAGGCGGAGGATGTGCCGGCATAGCTAATGTGATAAAACTTTCTGTAGTGTAGACAAGTACTCAGGAGCAGCAAAATAAAGTTAACAGCTCATCTGATTGATGCGACAGCTGCTCTGCAGAGCCTTGGGAACAGGAGTAGAATTGTATAGATTTTCTTAACTTCTCATTGCTGCTGCTTAAAGCGGGACATCTGAGCCATGGGTGAAGAGGTTTATGAAGGATAATAAAAATAAAGAGGAGAGGGGAGTCAGCAGGAGGGCTGGAAAGATGGAGATACCTTCAGTCAGTTCTGTCTCAGTTGCTGTCTTCCAGGGAGCTTTCTTCTTTTTCAGTAAGCAAGGTAGTAAAACCTCAAATCCCAAAGCAGAGCTGCCGAAGTGGGGACCAAGATCTCACTGTAGTACCACATCCTGTGGTTTTGGGGTTTTTTTCCCCCCTACTTACAGGTGTTTTAGCAAGAGATTTCCACCCTCCCCGAGTCATTGGTGTTGAGCCTCTCTCATGGAGGTGAGAGACCCAGTTCACCTGCTGCCTGGCAGGCGATGAGCAGGTGATTGCTTTTCCATTTTTTCCATTGCTGAGATAGTGACTGGGAAGTTGGCCTGGACTAGGAATTACTGGGATCGTATGTTCCAACAGCGTGAGAGGACACACAAACCCTTGTGTTTGTAATTTACTATTTAGCTTGTTTAGAAACTAGCTAGAGAGAGGTTTGTTGATTGTTTCAGTGGTTTAGCCATAAAAATTAACATTAAAGAACCCCACAAACCAAACAGAGTTCATTGATAATTTTTTTTATACTCAAGAACACCTAAACAGATCAGCTACATGATGATGATCAAATGAGCAAAATGTGTCTCATGTGTGACAGTTATTTTCAATGTGCTAATATGCAAGCTGTTGTTGAGTTGTTTAAAGCTTCCTAGATGGAAAGCATCCTGCCATAACTGTGGAAATCTGCTTTTTTATTAGGAAGGAAGAACAGGTACAATCATCCGAGGGCTGGAGCAGCTCTGCTGTGAGGACAGGCTGAGAGAGTTGGGGCTGTTCAGCCTGGAGAAGAGAAGGCTCCAGGGAGACCTTCTAGTGGCCTCCCAGTACGTGAAGGGGCTCCAGGAAGGCTGGGGAGGGACTTTTCATAAGAGCAGTTAATGACAAAACAAGGGGAAATGGTTTTAAACTGAAAGAGGGGAGGTTTAGATGAGATATTAGGAAGAAGTTCTTCACTGTGAGGGTGGTGAGACAGTGTCCCAGGTTGCCCAGAGAAGCTGTGGCTGCTCCTCCCTGGAAGTGTTCAAGGCCAGGTTGGATGAGGCTTTGAGCAATCTGGTCTAGTGGAAGGTGTCCCTGCTGATGGCAGGGGGGTTGGAACTGGATGATCTTTAAGGTCCCTTCCAACCCAAACCATTCTATGATTCTATGATCTACTTTGCATGAAATTGGGTTGCAGTGCAGGTTGGCTTGAGCTTGCAAGAGCTTGATGACCTAGGATGTTTTGGTGGGAGTGCTCTGAGTAGGATTGCCTTTCTCATCCAAGGTTGTAAAATGTGATTTAGGTGTCATTTAAATGCTTTACATGTTGTAATTAACTAGCCTTGCAAAATTTTTTCCCATCCATTTGTCACAGGAACTTAATTTAAGCTGTAAAATATCATTTGTTTTGATTACTTTTTGGCAAGGAGAATTTTGTTCCTGGGTTCATAAATCTATTTGGTGGTTTTTTGGCAAGGCCAGACTGAGGGAGGGCTGGGAGGAAACTTCTCTCTGGCCCAGAGCGTGGTGTTGGTGCTCAGGGAAGGTGGGGGAGTGGGGGGTAGTGGTTGCTGGGTTGGGGGTTTCTGGTCAGTGTTTCCTTCTGCTGCATTATTGTGCCTTTGTTCGTGGAGGGAGGAGGCAAATTTACAGACTTGGAAACTGGCTTCTGGCAGGATTTGTGTGCTGGCCAAGTTGTACCCTGCTCACCTACCTCAGACAACAATATTGGACCTTGTCAAGTCTGGCTGAGAGAACATGTTGAACGAACCGATTGATTAGTCTGAAGACACTGGATTGTAGCAGGAAACAATGAAATTCAGCTCCTGAGCCAGGAGCAGAAGAGATTTTCATGGTCTTTCCCAGGCCAGCATGAGCTCTCTCTGACTCTACTTGCAGGCACCAGGAGTCTTTGTAGCCATGGCTAACGTGACTTTCCCGCTGCGAGCCAACCGCGCAGCCTGGGCACCGCACTGTGACAGTGCTGTCACACAGGGCTGTTTCACTGTGTCCCTGTGTGCCACAGGCCCTGCAGACAGGAGCTCTGCACAGGAGGCTTTCTCATACTGGCTGCTGCAGCGTGGTGCACGGCAGGGCTTTGAGCTCCACTTCAGCCTGGAAAAGTCTATGGGCCAGGTAGGACAGCAGGCAGCCAGGAACAGGGTGCAGGAAAGGCACTCCCTGGGTGCCCAAATCAGAGGGGATAACAGGGAAAAGTTGGGTTAGAAGCAGATGTCTAATTTATGATGCTGTCTTGGAGCACTGACAACACATTTTTAAACCAAGAAATAGCTCTGGAGATGCTCAGGTGTCCTGGCAGTTCTGCATAACCAAACATGCCAGCCACATCCTAACAGTCCCATTTATCCCAGTGTTGCCACCCTGAAACCTTTTAGATAGTGGCTAAATGAGAACCTTGGCTTCAGTGCTTGTGTGTGCCTGTTTCAGCAGTGCTGAGGAGGTTAAAAATTAATTTTTGTTCTGAAAAATAGTTTTCTTCAGCAACAGCCAGGGCTTTGCCTTCTCCTCCCTTCCCCTTGAATTTGAAACATATATGGAATGTGTGTATGTGTGCAATACTGCAGTTCGAGCTTGTGGATTGAGGAAAATTAATTTGGCAAAGGTTTCTTAATCACCTTTGGTTTTCACTTTCTACATCTAAAGCATTCAGATAAGTTTTTTATGTTTTAGTTAAATAATTGGCATTTGATGCTTGTTCAGTGAGTATACTGGTTAAGGATCTTGGAAGGATAATCTTTTGGTTTTTGTTTGTCCTTAACTTAGGAAAGAGTCTTTTTTTTCCCCTCTTCTCGCCTACCCTAGAGAATTTGCAGCTTGGTCCTGTTGAGGTCAACGGGCTGTGTGAAACTCCAGACTTTTTAAGTTAGTCACAAGTTTAAATTCTCTGTTAAATATTGTCATAACAGTTCTTAGCCAAGATGACTGTCTTGCCCACAGTGTTGGAGTGCTCAGTCTTTTATAATTCTGATTATAATGTGTCAAGGAGGGTTAGGAACTTGCATCTATAGAACATACATTGAACTGCAGTTGCTTCTGAACAGCCTGCTGTTAATTTGTCCAGAACAGGGAGCACCATTGTTGTGGGCCTTGTTCTCTTTTTCCTTCTCGTAGTTTGCCCTTCTGAATAAGCTGCCAGGCTGTTCCTACCCTGACAAACCATCATCAAATGCTCAAAAAGCAGAAAACAAATGTAGAGAAATAAAAAGCAAGCCCTGAAACTCAAGACTGCTCTGTTGGAGCCTTTCTCTCCATCCCACACCCGTTGTAAATGTGAAAATAGAGTAGTTTAGTGGTGGGAGCAGAAATGGGATAGATTGGTACTTGCTTCATGGCTTTGCATGTTGTTTGTTTTCTTTTTGCAGAAGCTTTGACAGTAATTGGAAGAGACACTTGCTGTGGTGCTCTGGTTATCCTGCCGTGTAGTAATAAATGACAAATTACTCTCCTGTAACCAATAGTCCTGTTAGTTGGAGTTTGCTGTGGGTCTGGGTTTTGGGGAGGAGTTGTTTGATTTTTTGTTTTGTTTTTTTTTTTCCCTGAACATGGAACAAATTTTAGATAGCTGATGATTTTATTTCATAGATAGACTATTTCTTAAAATTCAGAGAAAGCTTATTTAGCATTTCCCTTGTTCTTAGCATATGTTCTTTTACCCCCAGCATTCCTGGTAGCATTTGTCACGAATGCAGTATGTGATTCATGCGATTGCAGTCTCAAAGGACTTGGTCGGTGAGAATTTCTAGAAGTGCAATTATTTTTTGCCATATCCCTATGGCTGTAGCATAATCTTAATGCTGAGGATTCCATACTGAGAGCTGCTGTTTTATAACGTGTGCTGGCACTGAATCAGATGTGCTGGCAGGTCAGGCTATAGCTGTAGCTTTGCTGCTGTAGCCTGTGTGCCAGAAGGGAGACATCAGTGCTCTGAAATATCTGTAGCCTGTGTGGTGTAATACCACCTGTATATTTTTGTCTCCTGGACTTCCAAGAGCAGTGAAATGATGATAGCACTAAAGCTCCTGATGCTTCTTCAGTTCTAAAAATATATTTAAGTTGCACAAACTTGTAATTTTCCAGGTAACATTTTCTTGGTTTTTATATATATTTTATTTGATTTATAATTGTATATATAAAGGGAAAAAGAAGCTCCTGCCACACTGGTTGCTTCATGTTGATAAAACCATGTCCATGATGTAAAAAAGATAGGCATAAGGTGGGGAAAATCCATCTTGATGTCTTTGGTAAGCATTTAAACTCCCTACTGCTGCTGTTATAACGTGTAGGGAGGTCTGATGGAGCTCAAATCCTGTCCTGGGTCAGACCTAATGAGACGTTTCTGTCCTGCCATGTGCTTCAGGCAAACCAGTTAAACTTTCCACCTCTCTTCTGTAAGCTGGAAATGCCATAAGGGAATTTGGAAGGGTTAATCAGCTGTAGCCTGCAAGCTGCTTTGGGATCATCTGACGAAGTGGCTGTGTGAAAGCTCGGACGTGGTATTTGGCATGTTGCAGTGTGGGCACGTCTTCACTTTCACGCTCCTCTGATGGTGGCAGAGGGTGACGGCTGATTTCAGTGGCTTTTCTCATGGGAGTGTGTCTGGTGTTTTTCTTCGCTTGCTTGCAAAGCCACCTCCAGCCAGCCTCCTAAAACACGTGGGACTGAGAAAAGCATTTCTTTCCACATCAGAAACAAGTATCTCCTTATTAACAGTGTGCTTTTCTTTGAAAAACAATCCTGAATTTAGGTCATGCCTTCATCTCTTCAACATTGCAAACAGAATCTCTACATCATTGCAAAGGCTTGTTTGGTTTTTTTTGCTTTTCTCTTTCACAAGTGGAGTGATTGAAAGACATCTTGATCTCTTCCCTTCCATCCAGCTCACCTGGATGGTGAGTCTCCTGGATGGTGGCTGGGGAGAGATGCTGGTCTGACCTACCCCTGCTAGATAGATATTTGCTTTCAGTAAGAAAACAGTGGCTGAATTGATAGGGGTTAATCCATTCCTTGCCATTTTAAACAGTCAGGCTGCATGTCTTGTGCTTTACTGCGAAGGGTGAAGGTAGGTTTTATAAACCCAGTGACCCAGCCAACTTGCACTCCTTTTTAGCATCTAAATAAGGTAGGTGAGCACATCTGGGAATTACCATCACATCTTGGTTACTGCAGTGAACCACGTTGACTATTTCAGACAGAAATCTTAACTGTTGATACTGGATGGCATTTTGTGTAATCATTTGTAGATAAGAAAGAAACAAAGCTGGCAGAAAATCACAGGGTGAGCGCTGCAGTTAATTATTGTTTGTTCTCTTCTCCCACATGGACTGATAATGAGCGTTGCTGTCTCATTCAGTCATATGGTTGATAGATATATGTGGGAGTGTATGTATGGATCTACTCTCCCTGCTTCAATAGACTCCACTTTGACTTATTTTTTTACTTTTTAAAAAGTCTTTCTTTTTAAAAACTGACATTAAGGAGGAGATTTTTCGATTAGGCAACTGAGTGGCTCCTAGGGCACGGGATGGGCTGCAGCATTCTCCTCTGCTCTTAATAAAAAGCTCTAACGTGGATGTTAACAGCTTGTGACTATTCTCATGCATCCTCATTTCCGAGACTGTGCATATGTGGGGACAATGACATTCTCTTCTGAACTGGACTGGAGTTTGGTAGCTGGGACTCCTGGGTCTTCTGCTATTTTTGTCTGTTTGTGAAGTGTTGAGAATACTTGGCTCTGTCGTAGGGCTGTCATGAACACAGCAGGCTTGATTTGGCACAGAGAAAATGCGGAGAATCCTCTGATATTCTTGGGAATAGTATAGTTCTGGCAGCCTCCAAAATTGCCAACTGCTTCTCAGATATTAAAAAAAATCAGTGATACTGGGGAGGGCAGGAGGGAGAAGGATGGA
The DNA here is from genome assembly GCF_000700745.2 of Antrostomus carolinensis. Taxonomy (NCBI): domain Eukaryota; kingdom Metazoa; phylum Chordata; class Aves; order Caprimulgiformes; family Caprimulgidae; genus Antrostomus; species Antrostomus carolinensis. The sequence goes on from NW_010303547.1 coordinate 41,088, forward strand.
ACTGGGTGGTTGTTGAGCTCCAGATCTGTGCTGAATTTTTTGGGAGTGCTTTCCAAACTTTTTATTTGTGAGATGTGGTGGTAGAACACGCGGCTGGTCCCTGTATCATGTATAAACAACACACCATGAGGATGCTAAGGGTAAATGATGGACTGTGAGGAATTATGGGGGTTGACAGTGTTCTGATGCAGAAGATTTGAACTAGCTGGGGTGGCTTGGCTCCTCCTAAGGTGTTCTCTGTCTGGCCTTGTACTTTAAAAGTCTTGGTGAGGAGGTAGGAATTGGTTGGTCGTGTAAGGTCAGCGTCTCCTCTAGTGAACAGGTCCCAACTGATTCTGAGGAAGCTATAAGAAAGTAAGCAGGGATCAGACATGGAATGTGTGTGTTGGGAAAGGTTTTTTCCCACTATTTCTTTTTTTTTCTTCTACTGTTCAGTAAAGAGAGGGCTTGTGTCTTCGAGCACAAGCTTGTAAATGCTGCTTGGTATGTCTTTTAAATGTGTGTGAATGAAAACATCTTGCGTGCTTGCATTCATGTAATTTTCTTGCACTCGTGTATTTTTTCGCATGCATGCACACACACACTAGAACCTCTGCTTCATAAAACAGAACATGGGTAGATTTTGTGACTATTTTTTATTTATAAAAGGTCTTTTTGGATTACTAGTCTTATCATGGGATCACCACCAAGTGGTAGTGCTGTGTGTTTTCAGAAGTGGCTAGCAATGGGAAGAGCCTCATTCCAGGAGATGGCTTGAAAAATCCTTTAAGCAGCCTCATTTTTTTTTGAGACTGTTTTCCTAAAAAACATTGAGTGTTTGGGCTCCCAAAAATCAGGCCAGTGTGATGTGTCAAGATGGACAAGTAAGATGGCTCGTGGTATCTGGAAACTCTTGACTAGCTCTCTGAAGCAGGTGAGGGGGAGATGGACATTCACTTCCAAGTGTGTAGGTGTTCATACCTCTAACGTGTCTACTTTCAGCTGCATTGTGTCCATTTATGTGGGAAGATAAACCCAGGAAAAGGAACTGCAAAGAGAGAGCTGTTTCTGTGTGACCTCAACGAAATGGTTCCTAGAGATCCGACTCACTTTGGGTCTTTTCCTTACTTTTGCAAAGTGCTCATACTCTCAGCCCCTCTTATGTTAGGTGATAAAGCATATGTTACCTGCTGGAGCTCCTGGAGGTCATGAAAGTGATTCCTCTTTGAGTGTTTCAAATCCTTTTTGCGGATTCTGCCAGGGACCATTCTATGGGGAGCTGTTTCATGCCCTTCCAACCAGTGGTTTGGCATTTCTCAGCCCTGACAGATGAACTTGTGGCTGAAAAACCATCACTGAGGACTGTTACTTTCCAAGGTGATGTGGCAGCTTTGTGGTCCTGGTTGCTAGACTGTTTTCTCTGAATACATTTACTTGTTAAACAGCCTTCTGATGACATCGAGGATCCTTTTTCACATGCTGATAGATGCTGTGAGCAAGGTGCGATGGTTGCACCTCTTTCTAAAGAAGAAACTTGGTGCCCTCCAGTTTTGTTTTGAACTTGATGGGATGGCATCAGCGGGAGGAGTGAGAAGTGCTGTTTCTTAATGGGTTTAACCCTTGGACTGGGATTGAAGAACTGTGTCTCAGTTTTGGTTCTGCTCCTGATTGTTCTGGCTGCCTCTGCTGACATCAGTTCCTCTCCCTGTGGTTTAACTTTTGCTATTTAACTGTGAAGTTTGCTCTGGAAAAAATAAGCTATACAAGAGCTACGTGTTAACCAGCTCTAGGAGTACGAGAGTCACTGACTCTGTGCTGAATATGATAACCTTAAACTACAGCATAGCATGGTGCTGGGCACTGAGGACCTTGTCATTATTAGTGTCACGTTTGTTCTCTGACTGAGATGATCTTAAGCCAAATTTTACTTCAACCAGTAAGTAAATCTTTATTTTTATTATTTCAAATGAGAATCACAGAATCACAGAATGTTAGGGATTGGAAGGGACCTCAAAAGACCATCTAGTCCAATCCCCCTGCATGAAACGTTGTTCATGCTTAGCACGAAATATCATTGGGTAAAAAAACAATCAGAAAACACAGAATTGTGTTGAGTACAGCAATAGCAATGTTTTAATTACATGAAACTCAAAACGTTTTTTCTCTTTGCTTGAATCTGGTATATGGGCTGCAGATGTGAAAGCTGTGAGTGTGGCAAAATTTCTGGAGTGATAGCACGAGCCAGGATTCGCAGGTGACTGGGTGTTTTGACTTCCTCATTTATGACACACAGAAGGGAATATCCAGTGGTTTTTTTTTTCCTTTCTTTTAAAATAATTTCCAAGCTTAGTGCTTACTGAGGATTAGGTCCCATTCAGAGTCTGTTCAGTCAGTCCAGCATTTGAGTCTCAGGACTCCGGAGCTCTTTATTCCTTTGGATGGCTTTTCTTCCCAGTTCTTTTCCTCACTGCCTTGTGACTGGTACAGCTCCTGAGCAGACCCTTATCACTGTTGCCTCCAATCCTCTGTTCACCTCTTGAGTCAGTCTGTAGTCCTGAGGTACTATCAGGGTAGCGTAACAGGACCCTTCTCTGTGCTTTGCACCTACTTTGCAGTATGAATGCTTTTGTAATTGTCAAATAGACTGGGTCTTGGGGGCTTATGACCCTGCCTGAGCCTTTCAGAATGAATTACGGCCTTTCAGCTACCCCGAGGGTCACGTTCTCTTTGTAATTCCACTGAAGTAACTTTCCACTACGTTTGGTACATGCATGCAGACATGCCATCATTTGTTCTGTAAGACACAGCCTCCCCATAATTACCAGGAATATGTAAGTTCGTCTGCCTCAAATATGGCATTAGGATGTGCTCTCTCATTAAATCAACATCAATCTTTTGACACAGTTTCATTGGTTCCCTGCTGCATTTTATCCCTCGAGTAAAGAACAGAATATCTGTTTGTGAGTGAAAACTCGTTCTATTTAGATAATTCTCTTTGGCCATACTGGTGCAAACTGGAGGTGAGCTTACATAGATGTGTGACCTTACTCTGTTGTAACACACATATGAGTGCTGGAATTATCCGGTGGAGGACCTGTGTTCAGTTTCCAGTCCCTCCCAGAACTCTGGAGTATGTTGTATAGGAAACACAGACCTCCTTGAGCTTGTGAGGTGTTCTGCTCGTCTGCCTACAACTTTGGATGGTCTTATTGCTCTCAGGAGATCCAGGGATTGCTTCTCTTCCCTCACTTTGAATTCTTCAGTGAATAGTTCCCTAAAGATGCTCCAGTAGAAGTGTGGGTACCGTATGGCCAGTTCTTAGCCTCCTGCTACATCTTTTCCAGGTTGCTTCCTTTGGACCCAAGGGGTGTCTGGAGGTCAGGTTGGGTATCACCAAGCTGCATTTTTTTTCTTGACAACTCTTAGATTTTCTTTTTTATCCCAGTGGTGTCTTTGATAGAGTTTTACAGACTCTGCTCACTTGTTTTCTGTAGGGTAGGTTCAGTTGCAACATGTGGTTAAAAACCGGCAGCCCTTGCTTTCTTTAGATGAGATTAATTCTTGATGTAATTCCTAATGATTTTTGGTATTTATATCTGCATTCAATTTCAGTCTGTGTGATGGCAGCTAGAGGCAACGTTTTTTTCTTCATATCTGGGTAGAATTTGCTCACTAACTCCATGCTGCTACAAAAATTTTCCCTTTAAATCCTCTAAACTATTTGCACTAATCCTCATTAGTGTATTATGCACATTTCTATCATTTGCTTTTGTCTGTTGCTGTATTTCTTGTACCTAAGCAAGCCTTAAAATAGGAATTCTGGAATAAAAAAGGACTTGTAAGAAGGTTGCAGGTTAGTGTTGGTTTTCTAGTGGCTACTGTTTTCATTGCTGTATTAACATAGAGGTTTAATGAGCAACTTTGACTCTGGGGCAAGGCTGGGTGCTGCTCTGAACAGTAGTTTCCATCTAGGGTTCCTTTGAATCACAGCACTTGCTAACCTACCAGCTTTTATTTTTGTTTATTTGTGCCTACTGCATTTATCAGGGCACGGTAAAGCATTCAGTCATGCAAAGGGCTGCTTGGAGACTGAAAGTGATGCACTCAGAGCAGCTCCTGAAGCATATTTTGGATATTAGTGCCTAAATCTAGAAGCAGCATGATCCCTCCTGTCTCCTTTGACCTCCTAACTATGTGCATTCAACCAAAACCCACCACCCTGTCTCCTGAAAAGTGACTCTAATGGTCTGGAGAATGTTTTCTAACAGTGGCATACACGTTGGTGAGGGTTTGCAGCATCTGTAACAGGGTTGTGCTTACCTGTTTGCTTCAACAGGGTATTTGCATTGCTAACACCTTCCCTAGAGAGTGCAGACTTTCACATCTCCTCTCCCCTTTTTTCTTTCAGGCCCAGGCCTGTTTGCTTCTCCAGAAAGTTCTGCTACTTCGTGAACTGAAGCTCTTCATGACAGAGGAGGAGTGGGAGGAATTGATCAGAGAAAGCATCAGCCAAGTGACACAGGTAACAAGTTTCAACATGTTAAATGGAAAGATAGCAGCTAATGGGTGCTACTGTACTAGTGTGGGGCTTGTTCTCCGAGCTGGAGTTGCAGCTGTGCTCGGCTTCACTGATCTTAGAGGGGTCGTGCCTGCTCACAGCAGGTCCGAGTAGTGTCCACCAGGATTACAGCATTCTTGTAACACCACTGGTTAGGTGTATTTTCACAGGCTGCAAGAAATGTTCCTGGTACAGCTTAGCAGTGCCTGTGGATGGATCCAGGAGACAGAATTCACAATACACTCATTCAAATCAGTTTAAGTTGATTTTAAAAAATAATTTTTGAATTGAAAGGTGTCATGAACATTGACTTAATTTCAGGAAATGTTATGAAAGTTCTGTGTTTGAAGAAACTTCAGGACCAAAGAGATGGAAATGAGGTGCACTAGACTTTTGACTCCTGGTGTGTTGCAGGCCTTCTGGACCAGACTCTTGCTAATATTGTTTATCAATAAACCTTAAACCTTAAAATACATTGGAAAATAATTTGTTCAGAAAAAACAGTGACAGAAATTGCAGGACTCTTGATTCAGTGGCAAGTGTGGATTGTACCTGAAGGCAGTTCTTGGGTGCAGCTATTATGTAGGAGGTGATCTGTGGGACAGGAGACTGAAGAAGCAAATGCCTTTCAATTATATTCTTGTGCATTGATGTGGGGGCAACCAAACAGCCAAACTGAGGTTATGATGTGGTGACAAAACTTGATGACATGGGAGATTCCAGTCTTGGTGGTCCTACAAAACTGTAGTATTGACCTCTTTCTAAGTGTAGCTTTCATTCTTTACTTCCTTCTTTAAATGCTGGTTACGTGGTGATTTAGGCCATTCTGTAATTTATCTTATTGGGACAGAACAATTAGCTCTGTGTTCTTTCATCAAGGAGGGACAAAATCTAAGCAAGTTGAAATCAAGGAATTCAGAGGTGCTGTTTATAATTCTTGAGGAAGCAGGTAATCCTGGGTTTCATTACACAGCTTTTATTTAATGATTACATCAGGAATCCAATGGGTGGAGTTAGGTATGATTTTATTTTCCAGCTACATAAAACACACCACTCCTTCCAACCCGGTCATCTCCATATTTCTCTCTAGCAGCTGAATACCTGCAGGACTCGGTGATTCACTGGGAAACCACAAACATTTACAATACCTTTATGTTGTTCTTGTCAGGGACAGTTTAGCAACTTGCAACCCATCCAGTATTTTAATGAGCTTTGCTACCAAAGCTTCCTCAGTACCTCTCATTTCTGTGGTCATCTGTGTTTAAAGAAAAATTCCTGGGAAATACTGTCAAGTTTGTTTGGGCTGTCCAAGGTATACCCTGTGAGCAGGAGGCCTCCCATACTATTAACTGGCAGTGGCACAGAGCTCCTAGTTCTCTTTCTGGCCTGACATTTTTACAGAGTGCTCTGTTGGTGGATGTACATATATTGGGTTTTGTCTCCTTCCTCCTGCTCCCCCCTTGCACTGACACGGTGCTGGTACGGCTCCTTGGAGCTGGGGCAGCTGCAAGTCTTTAAATGTTGCTGTAATTAGGAGGGATCAAGGACTTTATGTTCCATATGACAGTTTTGATTCATAGCCAAAGGCTGACACTTGTGCTGCAAAACTTTCTAAAGCTGCAAAAGGTATTCTGTGGGGTTTTTTGGTGGAGTGGAAAATGCTGACTTACCTGAGTAATAACTGTAAAAACATGCAGTGGCTCTGCAGTGTAGTAGAACAATATTCATATCACGACTGGTCTCTTCTGGAGATGGTAAAAATCCCTTGTAGCAGCAGTCAGAGGCTGGAAACTGAGCAAATCCAGAGTCTGTAGAAAGTATGTATTTGTCAAAGAGAGTAATCCACCATTAAAATAACTTGCTGAAGAAATTATTCGCTCTGAATCTGCAGGTGGAGATGGTGTGCTTGACTGAAGGAGGAGCTGCAGGTTGGGTAGGAGTTACTGGCTTGATGCTGGAATTATGGGGTGGATTTGCTTGGACTGTGTTGGGCAAGAGCTTGGGCTGAATGATAGCCCGTCCTGTCCCTGATGTCCACACGTGCCTCTGCTTAGCTAGAGGGTAGGGAGGGCATTTGCAGAACCAAGAGTTTCTCCTGCAGCTCAATCTTCTCCCTTTTCATCTGAGACTTGTTTTGTTGGGCCATTCCAGGTCAGCCATGATTTTGGAGGCAGATGTGAGTGCTTACCCATGAGAACCTCGACTGAGAGCAGTAGTTCATGATGCTGTGGAAAATGATGATTTATTGCCCTACCTCTAGTTGAAAGGTCTGCATTTGCTGTCATCGGCCATTCCTGCCACCATCCCTCACAAATAGCTGGTTTAAAAGGCATAAATGATAATGCAGAATTTTATACCTTTCTTTGACCCAGGGAGAAGTCCTAAATAACCTGGGAGCACAAACTCTAACTGACTATACTGATGAGCACTTGCAATTCAAGCAGCAATATTGTTCCCAAGGAAGGTGTCACCTGAAGGCTTTGCTTTGTGTCCTTGGTCAGATTGGCAGCTGTGGTGCTGGTGGCTTTTGGAGCACAAGGGTTACCATTGCAGGTGTAAGGCTGGGAGAGATAGGATGCTATCTCCTGGTGTCTGCCTTCTCATCATCTCTTGCCTTAGTGATTGCATTGCCCACCTGCAGATCACTTGGTGAGGAGCAGGGAGCCTGGGATGGTTTTAGGCAGTGAAATGTGCTGGAACTGGGAAAGAAGCAACATGAGAAAACTGTGGTCTTGGATATCATTGAATTATGCGTGCGAAACTAAGAGGCAGATGAGGGAGGATCAGTGGCCAGAAACTTTAGCTGAAGAGACAGCTTCCTGAAATAGCAGCTCTGGCTGCTGCGAGGCAGTGGCTCCTCTGCTTACATAAGCTAACTTGACCTTACTTGTTCTTCAAATGTTTAAGCGTGTTTATAAAACATACATCACAGTCATGAGGGATTCATGTTTGCCATCTCCTTACTGTCAGCCAGGGAAGTCTTGATCTTCTAGCGGGTACTGTGGAGGTGACTTGTTCTTGTGACAGCCCTGCTTGCTGATGGCGTTCTTGGCTTGTTCTGCTGGGTCACCTGGGCAGAAAGCCTTGTCCACAAGCCTTGGTTGGGACTGCAAAGGTGAGGATGAGGAGAAACAGCTCTGGCACAGTTTTGGCCTCTCAAGTCCTAAATAGTTACTTTACACAGAGCAGAACTTTGATGCAGTTGTTCATATTTATTCTAATGTTGGGAGTCTAGACAACGTGGTTGTTTACAGTAAAAAGAAATAGTGTTGCTTCATGTTGTAAATGACAGAGCTCACGTGAGTTGTGAGAGCATCTGACAGACACTTCTTCCTCTTCGAGAGAGCTTTGTTCTTTTATCGGTAAGTCTCAAAAGAGCTTTACAAAGGAAATTCAAACCAGTGAGTTGTTGATGTAATGAAGAAAGTATTTTGTAGCAACCCAAGAGCTAATGTATTTAGTTTAGTAAAGTCGTTCACCCTGTTTTGCAGATGACACGCTTGGCTGGGACCTGAGCCAAGAATCAGACTTGAGTCTCCTGAGACATCCCAGGGACCCTCTTTGTGCATGGACAATCTGACTGTTTCTTAACTTGGCTTCAGAACAGCCCAGTGTGTTGGATAGCAATCTCTGCCCCCGCGTTATCTAAGAAGGATGCTGGTAGTTTTGAGTTCAGACTGGCCACAGTCATGCAACAAGGCTAGTGGCTGAATCTGAGAGGTCCAAGTTGCCTGTTTCATGTGGGAACTGTGGACAGTTTCGATGAGGGATCTCTGTGGGGTTTCTAGGACTCACACTCTACCTCTTTGACTCTACCAATCTCCTCTCAGTTTGGTCTTTCAGCTCTCCCAGTTGTCACTGTGGGCACATATTGGTGTTTGTTCCCATTGTGAGATGTATTTCTGGTTTCTTTCTGATATGTTACAAAATTGCTGTCTTGGCTTTAGAGTGATCTTGAAGCTATGCCAATTTTTTAGTAACTCATTGACAGATTTGGGGCAGGAAGCTCCAGGATCTGCATACATAGTTTCATTACCTTTTTTTGTCATCCCTGGCTTGCCCTCCTAAACAGAGAGGTGCTTTGTGTAACTCCCAACTTGTCCTGAAACTCCCAGTTACGATGTGAAAGTCAGATGGAAATGAGGAAGCATTTTGAGGAATGTTCCAGAAAAGGTGTATTTTCACCACTGAGCAACTTGAAAACAAAACAGTCCTCAGAAAATCTCTTGGTCAAATGCTTTCTCTGGCTTGTCCACAGCAGTTTCCTGTGGGCCAGGGTTTCCTTTGTCTGTCTTCTGCAGTAAGTACATCACAGGAAGGGCCCAACTTCACTGCTGTTTTTTCCTTCGCTTGTTTTGTCAGTGTCGTATCCTGCACAAGGGACAGGCAGAGCAGATAGTGTTCTAGTTGTGTGTTTGAAGCCCAAATGGGATTAAGGCATCCTGGAATGTGAAAATGCTCGCAGAATCTGATACCTAACTTCAGAGCAAGACCAAAGCACCCCCAGTCACCAGTACTGGAGACCTTCAGATTAATGTACACGTGGTCCTAATGAGACACAGGTGATGCCTCCTTCACTTAGGTGGTTACTTAGACCTGGACTGGGCAGGCAGCCTTGTTTCTGTAGAAAGTCATGAACGTGGACAGACAGGGGATGACATGGCTTGTGCAGGGTGTGGTATGGAGAACCCAAGACCTCTTCCAAGACTCATATCTGAAAGTTCCTGTATTCTCTGTAGTATTAAAGGCTTTTGTTGCTATTGGGTTGTTCAGCTAGAGATTTAAAATAACTAGCTGGAGCCATTCAGAACGTGTGGGGGAGAGAAAGATATGCTATATAGCCTTCCAGTGTAGACATGCCCTTCCTTTCTGAAGGGCATCACATTTGATTATCGATGTCTTAATTTGTAGGGAGATAAATTATTAACAGTGACTTCATCAAATCTCTAAAAAAGCCATTCTTCAATTTTTTTTTCTTGAAGATTGCCTGAACTTTTAACTGTCCGACTTTATAAATTCTTAATTCAGTGCCCTTTCTCAGCCTCTTAGCTTGTAAAATGAGGCCAGTAGTGATTTAACTGATAACTTTGACGTGATTTCAGAGTCCTGGATGTCTCTGTGGAGAATTCATTCTTCTCTGTTCCCTCAACTGTCCTGTATGGTTTTCTTATGGGTTGGGGGGGGGGGAAGAGATGATCTTTAAACTTGGGAAAGCATTGACATTTTCTGTGAGAATGGATTCTGGATTTTTGAGCTCCTCCCTCTACTAACAGCCAAAATAAATACTGCAAAAAATACCCTTTAGTTATACCCTTCAGTGTGTGGGTCTCCTTATTCCCCTACCTTCTCTGTCTCTTGGTCAGGGACAAGCAGAAGCTTGGTGGTTCCCTTCCCTTTGTGAGCATTTCTTGATGACTTGTTTCTGCTAGAGACGCATGCAAACAGGTTTTGAACATTTATACTTTCAGTCTTCAGAAACTTAGTGAGACGGAATGGAGGGAGGAGGAACTGTCAGTGCTCTTTTCCCTTCTTTGAGTCTCAGCAGAGTTGCTGTGCTGTTCAGGTGGGTGGTGTGAGGACCTCTCCGTGTGCACCTTTGTGAATGGAGATGGAAATGGATCTGGCTCTGTGGATAGATGGAAACTGATGTGAAGGGGTGTACTCTTCCCTCCTCCCCTCTTTGTCTTCTATTATTTAGCCCTAAGTACTAGCTTGAGTTCTTCTGTTGTGCAGTGAACATTGTCATGAAAGGAAGTATTTGAGGGTGGCTTGTCTGGGTTTTGGGAAACTCAGAGTTAATTCCTGGCTCTATCATGGTCTGTGTGACTCGGTCATGTTACTTGGCCTTTCTGAGCCTCTGTGAAATAGAGGGAATGATGCTGGCCTTCCTCTTACCTCTCAGGAGAAACGTGAGAGTCATTACAGGTGCTTACATCAGATAATAATAGGAGCTATGAGCATATGGAACACTAAAATACTTCATTTGGTTGTCAGTTTGTTATTAGCCTGTGGAAGGCTGTGCCCCTCCCAAAACTCTCCATTTACCTGTACGTGGACATGGAAATTGTGTGCTTTGGCTCAAGTAAAGGGCACACACTTGTAGGGCCCCAAACCCACTTGCTGGGACCCTTCTGGGTGTGACTGCTCCATAGGGACCTGAGCCACAACGGCAGCAAAATGCCAGGTTGTGTCTCTGTTCCGGGACCCTGTGTGCAGCCCGGAGCCAGGGCAGAGCTTCAGCTTTCACAGTCAGCGTTGCAGACATCAGACCTCTTCAGCACTTTCTCATCATGACTGTGGACGTTCAGGCATTCAGGAGGGTGGAAATTTTGCTGAACTATTTGCTGCTGGAGAAGAGAGTTTACCTTAGCAAACCTTGGACTGTGCCAGGGGGTGGAAGGTCGTGCAGGGTGGGTGGAGGTATGTGTTTTGCAGAAGGCACTTGGCACTGTAGTCAGCCATGAATCTGCACATTTATCCATCAGCATCAAATCTGTGATGGGGGAGGAGGGGGAAGGATGGAGATAGCACAGCATGTGGAAAGAATGCAGGTTGGCCAGGCTTCTCCAGCTCACGGAGCTGTGATGGATCTGTCAGGCTGATCCCATGGAGGGGAAGGGCTGTTTGTTTTGAACAATGAAACAGGCTGAAGGACGTGCTTGGAATGCATAATTAAATGGTGTTCAGACTTCCAGCTAGGAAACGTGCTCATCTCTGGTAGAATAACACTCCTCTGCACTCTCAAGATACCAGGACACGCTGTGTCTTGTAAGTCTGGGCTAAGTGTGTCCCCCAGTGTGGTACCTGTGAAAGGGGAAGAGGTGCAGGCTGGCTGAGATTGCAGGTGGGTGTGACTGTGGAGGCTTCCAGAAACATTACCTGGCTCCCTGGAGCAGCGTGTTGCCTTCTTCCCTGCAGGGAAAGCTGGGCAGTGGCTGGGACACTGACTTTGGCTCTAGATGCCCATGCACCACTTTCTACTGTATTGCAGGTTTCAGTGGAGCTTAGACTAAAATCCTACCTAGGAAACTGAGGCACAGAGCTGTGTGGTTGAGTAGCTGCCAGATATGACTGAGTTACTGCAGGTATTCACCTCCTGTGCTCTAATCCAAACTTGTTTAATACTTTGTGAAGATGAAGGAATGCTGTGAAGTGCAATGAGAGATGGAATGAAGGTTGGGTCCTACAGTGGCTGGGATACCTCCATGTGTTATACAGGAATTAGGAATATAAGAAAAAACACTTGATTGATAAGATGCTAGGGGTTGTGCTGTTCTCCTTGTAGAAATCCTAGAAGCAGAGAACTTTGGATCCAGGAGTACCATCCACCAGAAACAGCCAGAGGCTTTTGGAAAAGCAGTGTGTTTGACATAACAGGACAAAACCATCTGTGCCAGCTGAACCCATGTAGGGCGAGGTGGGAACTGTATTGCTGTATTGGCTTGAGGTGTGGTGGGAGTTCCAGCTGTGAAAACTGCCTCCCTATTTTTCCTTCTGGAAAAGGACCTGCCCAGATCTGCTGACAGCTCAGATGTACAGGCATGATTACCTGTCCCAGGTATTACTGAGCTGGAACTGGAACTGGGATTCCCTGTAAAGTGGGACTGACTGTTACTGAAGGAACAGAGTAAGAAAAGCAGAAAATGAGAGAAAACCAACACAATCAGCAGGTGATACAAGTGAGGAGGTTCAGTACAAGCCACGTGGTCTCTCTGCTGTTAGTGCTGAGTGATGGGGTTATGGGACTGTTAGGCTGGTGATGCTTTCAGAGGGCAGGGAAGGGAGAGTTGGATACCTCTGCAAACAGAGCATGGCAGAGGATCACAGAACAGGTGGTTAGACAAGTTCTTCTGGGTTTTCACTTAACCCTCCACCACTGACCCGTAGCATAGCTGGAAGCAAACCCCCTCTTTCCTGCCCCAGCCTTGCTATGCAAAATGGAGATACTCACCAACCTTCTGCAAGTCTTTTGCCATCTAATTGGTGCTTGAGGCTCTCCTGTGATGCTGCAGATGACTGAAATATTCCTTTTCTTTTTCAGGCACGTTTGCCATGTGCTGCAGTTTGCCATCTGTTACATAATAGCTTTTGCTTTAATTTTATGATTGTGTTTTATACATTCCCCAAATGAAATCACGGTAGGCCTGTAAAATGATTGACCTACACAATTGGGTTGGCAGTGCTAATTTCATCTTTCAGAGAGCTGAGCAAAGGAGCAGACCAAAGCAACCTGCTGCACAAACCCATAACGTACAGACAACGGTCGGTACCTTATGTCGTAAGAATTTATGACAAATACTTGGGAAAGCTGCTTTTGAGGTTTGGACCCAGTTCCCATTGAAGAGAATTGGGATTTCATTCCCATCTCCTTGAAGAGGCTTGACTGTTTCAACCATACCACATACAGAGGTGCTGGCATTTTTGTGCTCTTCAGAGTAAATTGATAGTCAGATGAAGTTGTGGCATGAATTCCAGCCAGCAGAACATGGTGACTTTCTAATACAGGGCTTGAGTGGACCATTCTGGTCAGGAAATAACTGTATCTTTATTGGTTAAAAAAAGATACTCCCCGGGTGTGGAGCTTGTACAGATAGTAAATAATTCTCCTTGAAGGCTGCTGTTCCTGCAGATAGTTATCTGGTCTTCTGACTTTTTCTTCTCAAACTGTTTTTACGCTCCTGCTGGCCATCATTATTTTTCTGTTGTGGGCGTCATTACGGAAAGAGCTTGCTTCAGGCAGTAAACTTCTTACTTCTCTCTGTGTCTGCCAGGATTTTTCCTTTATTTCCCAGCTTTATTCTGATACAGATAGTGAATAGTTTGCTCAAAGTCCTTAAAATTACTTCCAGTCTGAATGAAGCAAAACCAATAGATGGTGTAATGGGAGAGATTACATCTCCTGGAGAAGGATGACCTTCCACTGATGACCTTCCACCGCTGGGTACAGGGTTGGTGCAGTGACTGATCAGTCATGCGTGTTGCCTGAGGCACTGAGGATGCTGAGCCTGAGGTGGACCTTGCCCGCTTGGCGTGTTCAAGTTCCAAGCGAAGGAAGGCTTGGCCTCGAGTGCAGCCTCCTCTGGAGAAACAGGCTGTGCTGGGGCACACCACTGTCTCCAATAAGCTTGTTCCCTGCAAATCCTAGCTGGTATTAGTGTAATCCATGCGAGCTGCAGAGCTGGCCATGGTGTGTACATCCATGCAGAGATCATAGTGGGGAAGAAAACTACCGTGTAAGCGGGGCTGTGAGGACCAGCTGCAGGCAGAGGATCAGCACTCCTGAGCCACTCTTTGATCCAGCTGCCTTTTTTTGGCTCTTTTCTGCCCTTCTCCCCTTGTAAATAACTCTGGCTTTTATTTGACCTGTCTTTGGAGTGATTTTCCTCTAAGCCAGACCTTTCAGTGTCTCAGAAACCCGGTAGCACATAAAGGGAACGCGGAGAGATGAGATTTTTCTCTCAGTCATTTCAGTGAATTTTAAGCTTGATTGACAAGCACTGTTCTAGTGCTGGCAACTGGGATTTCCGAGGCGTGAGTGTTAATGTATTTCTGCATTAGTGCTTTAGGTGTAAATCCCAGCTTCTGCAGCTGCCTAGTTTTTGTCCCTCAGGTGAAGCTGTTGTCTGGCAACCTCCTGGCTTTTCCAGGGTAGGGGTGGATATTGTCTCTCCTCTTTTACTCCAGGAGGTAACAACACATCTCCAGTTGTGCTTTAGCTTAGTCACTAGGGAAAGCAGCAGGGTTGTGCCTTTGTGGTATGCTTGCTCTTATTTTGTCCAGTTGTTTCTTAATTAACCTGGACATCAGCAGCTTCCTCCTGAGTATTTCCAGAGTTTGGTGGGTTTTGTCTTCCAGAGTTATTTTGGTGACAGGTTAATCCTGCCAATCATTACTCATTTTCTACTTTCTCCTGAGAAGAGTGATTTGTTTCCCCATTTAATGCCTGTTTCTTCTCTGTCTCCCCATTTAATTTGCAGAGTTTGAAAATGGTTGGCAAGTCTATCCTGAAGGCTGATAAAGAGAAAATTGCCAAGAACTTGGAGCTGTTGAACTTGCTTCTCAAAACTGTGACAGAGCAGGTGAGTGCATGACCTGATGCATGGCAAATAGATATTCTTCTGAAGACCACTAAGGCCTTGGATCCATTGTCAACACCTTGGATTTTACCTTATGACTGCTGCATCCTACCTCATTTCTTACCAAAGGTACCCCTGGAGGGAATGTCTAGCTGGATTTGAGGACAGAAAAGCCCTCATGTCTGAAGGAGTAATCCGTAGTTCTTGTGAGCTGATCTCCAAGAGCTTGTTGAAGGATTTGTGCAGTGTTCTGCAGATGCATGTGACATCTTCTTTCTTATCAGCAGAAATATGTCCTGGGATGCAGTGAGGATGAGCTGGGTTTTGTCCCAGATGATTGCTCTGTCCTCTCCACTGGACTCCAGAGATGTCAGTTTCCAGAAACTGAGACTTACCAAGAAGCTTTGTGATCAGGAGTGAAGCTTTGTTCCAGGGCTTTGTTTTCCCTAATGAAAAATGTCTTTTTTGGACATGAGAAGATTTTCTATAGGTGACAAAATAAATTTCCAACATGGTTTCATTTACTGGAGCAAAATAACCCAGGCAGCAGAACTGCTGAAGCCCTGAAGTTTCCTACTGATAAGCACTGAGCTCACACCACAGCCTGTTTCTTTGTGAAGACCTAATAGGAAAGTGGGTGGAGGAGAGAGATTATTTCCAAGGCTCTTGTAGGAACTGAATAGCCTTTGAGACACCCCATTCTGTCTGGTTTTACTGAAATTATCCAGTGGGTTACAGAGGCTGTAGAGGCAGCCAGAGGCACCGTGATTGTGTCTTTCAGAAAGCAGACTGAAAATGCTGCTGCTTTTCTTTTAGATATGTACATATTCATGGGTCTTCCTCCCCTGGGCCCCAGCCACGGACTGGAAAGGAGAGAGGACCAAAGGACCTTTCAGTCCCTTTTATGCCAATATAATTCTAGCTGTTAGACTCATGCATTCATGGTAGAGACCTAGTTTTCAAGCAAACCCTGCATCTGATGGCGTGACATGACTCACCAATGTTTGCCCCCAAATTCAAGTGGTGTTGCAAATGGGCTCAGGGCAGCAGCTTGGAGAAACCAACTAGGGTTGGTTATTCCTGCCATAGTCTTATCCTGAGGATGGCCTGTGCCCTGCTGCTGTGAGCGACCCTTCTGCGTTCATTGTCCAGATTGTTTGTATTTGCCTCTTGCAGAACCTGCGTGTAAAGTTGACGGAGTTGGAAAAGGTGCTGCTGGCTCTGAACCAGCCAGAGGGCATTGGGAACTGGGCACGTCTCGACTCTCTCTACTGGAACGTCATGCGCTGGCTGAATTACACGTACGTATGCTTGGCACTCTGGCTTCTTGGCTTGCCTGGGGGACTGGCTGCCTGTCCTACTTGTCTTCATTGTTGTGGGGAAGTTGGAAGAGAAAGGACGTCGAGGCACTGAGCTCAGGCTGGAGTTTTGATTTAAATGGAGCTCCTGGGTAGGTGAGGTTGAAACACTTGTTGTTTTGCTTGTTTGGAACAATGCTGGGCTCATTGCTGCAGGTACTCACATGCTTAGGATTGGTCCTTGATGAGAAAGGATTGTAAGGCATGTCTCATGTCTGGTCACCCAAGGATACAGCACCTGTTTTCAGTGATCCCAAGTGGTGGGCTGGTTTAAGAGCCATCACCAAAGTTACAGAGGAATTTCTAGTGAGTCATTAAGCTCCTACCACATCACTCTGGATTGATTCTGCAAATGTGAAGCTGGAGGGAATGAGTAGCTGTCCTGCGAAGTGACTGGATACCAGAGAGTACATTCCAGGATCTTCAGTCCTCTCCAGTGATTTTTGGGCTCCTTAGTATCTGGATCCCTGGCCTGATGCTGGAGTGGTTGCCTTGGAGCTCTGAAAGCTGAGGAGCATTCTGAGTTTATGCTTCAATGTTCTTGTGTTAAATGGCAGCTGGATTTGACTTTTGCTCCAGGGCAGAAAAAAACTGTAGGATCTTTTCCTCCTTTCTATCAATAGCTTGCAAGCAGAACTTTTGTTTCCCCTTCCTCCTTCCCCCCTCCCCTTCCTCTTCCCTCTTCCCCTTCCTCACCAGCATTTAGTGAGACAGAGCATTAGGGAATGCTGGGTGCTCTGCTCATGGCTGGGAGCTGTGGTCCCAGTGTGTGGGTGGCCTGGTCTGTGGTACCTCAACCCAGCAAGAGGCTCTGGGGGAAAGGCTGGTGTGTGGCTCACTGTGAGGTGGCTCACAGGCAGGGAGGAATCGTACAAGGCAGCTGAACTTGTTGTGGCCCCTTCTAATGCCTTGAACAGGCTTGCAGGGCACAGTGGTCTCACCCAGCGCTGTGGCACAGCCCACACAGCCCCAGGCCCTTTTCCACTGTCACACAGGTCCCCTGGCATTGCACTGCCAGGGCTGGCACAAGGATAATGCCTGGTTTGGGAGCTCATAGAGACTCTAGAAGGGGATTGCTGAGGTAGGAAAGGCTGAGCTTGTGTGTGCTGTCTGAGGAAGGGATTGGGGTTAAGGGGTGCAGCCTGTTGTCACTGCTGGTGCCATCTTGCTGTGACACACAGAGATCTTTGTGCTGGTGAGTTGGAATGAGCCTACAGTAGGTATGGTTTGTGCACAGGATCCTGGTGGCAGTGCTGAGAGGTGAGCACTGACTTCAGGTTGTCAGGGTATTTTTCCACCCTAAAGAGGTGCAGCTTGAAGAACTTTCCAAAAAGCTTCATGTTGAAACCCAGGCCATGAAATTAGAGCTTGGTTCCCTCTCAGGACTCCTGTTGTAGACTGGGTGGTGGTGAAGTTGCTGACGGACTCTGTCAGAGAGCAGCAGCAACAGTGGCTCTCTCGCAAGCATCCAAAGGCTGCCTAGGTGAGACTGGCATGGCCTGTTGGAGGTTCTTGCTGGAAGACAGGAGAGGATATCTCGTATCAGTCTAGAACTTCCTCACCAGGGGAAGAGGCACTGATCTCTTCTTTCTGGCCACCAACGCCAGGAGCAGAGGAAATGGCAGGAAGATGTGGCAGGGGAGGGTGAGGTTGGCCATGAGGAAAAGGTTCTTGAGGCAGAGAGTGGTGGAACACTGGAACAGGCTCCCCAGGGAGGTGCTCATGGCACCAAGCCTGACAAGATTCCAGCAGCATTTGGCCAAGGCCCTCAGGGACATGGTGTGAATGTTGGGACTGTCCTGTGCAGGGACAGGAGTTGGACTGATGATCCTTGTGGGTCCCTCCCAACTCACAACATTCTGTGATTCTATAAAGACCTCTTGGGATTGTCAGCACAGTGAAGGCCTTGCTGGGGTTGTCACTTTGGACAGACCGACAGTGTCTCAGTAGCCTTGGACAGGGCAGGAGTGCTCAAGGGGGTAAGTACAGCGTTACCTGCTCTGTGGAAGGGGGATTCTTCCTCAAGTCTCTGTGTGTCTTCTGGAGTCCTGCTCTGGCTCCTGCTGCTCATGTAACCAGTGCAGACCAAGGACCACCTCCAGGGATAACGCTCATCCTTGCAGCATGCCTGTGCTTCCTGCAGCTTTCTTGTGCTTCTGCCTGTTCCTGGACTGCCTCTAGCATGGACCATGCTGCTCCTTGTCTGTAAACTAAGTTGCTCTTGATTTTTGGCGTTCTCTCTGCAGGAAGCCCAAGAAAGAGAAGACTCCCAATAAGCCTGCGCAGGAAGCAGAGCCGCTTAAGCGGAAGAAGAAAGGTTTCCTGCCAGAGACCAAGAAACGCAAGAATCGCAAGAAAGGTGTCCAGGAGAATGGAGTAGCACCAGCAGCTAGTGAAGATGGAGAACCAGCAGCCCCAGAGGAGCAGACCCTGGGAACAGAAACCCCCAAGCAAAAAAAGAAAGGCCTTGTCCTTGTTAGTAGCAAACACAAGAATCAGAACAGAGGGGTTGAGGAGAATGGAGTGGCAACTGCGGGCAGTGGGGAGGAAGCTGTTAATGGAGGAGGTGCTGTGGCTGACAAGAAGAAGAAGAAGAAGAAGAAGAACAGAAAAAGAAAAGGTGACACAGGCAATGAAGCTGAGCAGGTTCCAGCTGCAAAAAAACCCAAGGGGAGTGTCAGCCAGGAGACTCAGCAGAAGCAAACCAGCAAAGCCAACCAGCAGAAGCAGGGCAAAGCCAAGAAAAGAAAAGAGAAAAAAACTCCAGTGCTGCTGGAGTGAACTCCATGGACTCACCCAGTCCTGGCATGGCTAGCATGGCTCAGAGGACTGTTTTAATATCTTTTATAACTATAGTTTTTATGTCCTCCATGACTTTAAATAAACCTTCCATGATGCTGCGCTCTAAAGCTGCGGGTCTGACTTGTGTGGAGGGTTCAGCTAGAGCACAGGGAGCTTCAGGAGGTCACACACCCTTCAGGCTCTCGTAGGTGCTCACTCTCTCTTCTCTGGCAGTGCCACACAGCTTGTGCTTGGGAGCACAGACTCCTGTCTCCACAATTTCCCAAGGCAGAAGTGAGAGGCTTGTTTGGATTTCCTGGGGAGTTGCGGTAGGTGTGCTGGCACTGCCGAGTCGTGTGGTCAAGCCCTGTGGGAGGTGCAGAAGGAATCCCTACAGGCACATTTCTGTCCTGCCCAGAACCAGCAGTACTCACAGCTTTTGCAGTCTGGGAGATGCTGACTCTCTTAAATGCCTGGAGGTAAATAGGCTTGCACATGCATATTCTGGGGTCAAATATATCCAATATCACCACTTGAGTGTTACCAGTAACTACTATGGTCTGGCTTTCTTGCTTCTTTGCTGCTGGGTGCAGGAAGGGTGATGGCCCCTGTGATAGCACAAGGGACATCAATAAGACAGTGGAACAATTGAGATGGTTGATTGATTTGCTAGGCTGCCAGGCTGCCAGGCTCTGTGCAACAGTGCAAGGCACCTGCTACCAGCAGGCTTACAAAGGTCTGCAGAGGAGACTGCTTGGAATTGCATGTGCTTATTTATCCCCTGGCTCCTGAATGCCAGAATGCCATCACCTCTTTGGAGAACACCAGGACCAGGTTCTCCGATGGGTTGGGTACCTGCTTCTTGTTGAGAGCTGAGTCTCAAAGTGTTTGAAACCCTACTCATGTTGTAGTTGCCTCTAAAGTCTCTTCCCTCCTTTCCTCACCCCACCTGCTGACCACCTTGCTCCTGGAAGCCAGAAGGTGTGGGTTGGTGACTGGCCCTGCTCCCCTCCCAGCACTGGAAGGGACAGTCCCCATGAGGCCCAGGTGCTCTCCTTCCTGCAGAGCAGTTTGGTGCTGGCTCTGGTCAGAAGCAGGCAGCTGCTGGCAGTGGCAATGTGAAGGGCCCTGGAGCAGGGCTGCTCTTGCGCTGCCTTCAGCTCCCGTCCCGCAGGTGGGTCTGTACCACCAGACCTAGATACGGCCACTGGGAATGTCATGTTGGTTTTGGAGGCAGTGAGAGAAGAGCTGCCAAGGGTTGTGTTTGCCTGTGGCTATTTATCTGCCTTGATCTGCAACGATTCTTGTCTCAAAAGACATAAAACTCCCTGGGAGGTGGCTGCTGGCAGCAGCGCAGACCCGTTCAGTTGCAGCCCCCTGGGTAGGTGCAGCCCTCTCCTCATTGCCGTATCACAGCAGTGATCTCGCAGGCTCTGCTGCACATCCCGAGGAGCGCGCTGGCTCCTGTTAGCAGCAGGTGAGTTGGAGTTGCTGTGCCAGCTGCTGGCAGGGCTCAGCAGAGAGTGTCCTTCCTTTCCTGCCTTTCGCTTTCTGCCTTCACAGCTGGCTTCCTCTGGCACTCGAGGGAGCCAGGACTGAGGAGCGCTTTGTCGTTGCCTTGGAGGACGGAGCCCTTGCCCCTGGATGAGGAGGGGTAGGCAGACCAGAGCTGGACTCTGCAAGTCAGGAGCCAGTCAGGTACTGGCACAAATTGGGGCAGGAGGTGAAGGGGAGCTCTGCAAGGTTACCCAGGTCCCTTCATGTGTGAAAGGAAGCTCCACACACTGACTGTTGGGCTCCAACCTCAGCAAGGGTTGCAGGAAGCCCCTGGTCCCCAAGCAGGATGGAGGCTTAGGCTGCAGGTAGGTGGCCAAGACAGTGCAGGTGACACCTTCTGTGAAGTGACTGGTGCCTACATCTCTGTGTGGTGCTCCCACACTTGGCATTTCCCCACCTCAAACACCAACCCATTCTGCACAGTTTATACTGGGCTCATCCTGCTCGACCTTTTCTCCCAAATCAGTTATTAAGCTGAAGGTTGTTGTAGGGTCTTGACTGGAATCGGTGCTGGTTCAGCCTGTGGAAGAGCTGCAAGTCTTTGTCCCCAGCCAGGAGGTACTGGCAATTATCATTGCCAATCTTCTCTCCAAGAGAAAGGGCATTTCTGCTTCCAAGGTGACTGCTGGCACTGGGGATGCTGCCCTGCCTTTGCCATTTAGTGCTGAGTGCTGGTTCATTGCTTTGTTAAAACCTCAGTCCCAGCTAAGCCCTTCCAGATGGCTCCCGAGTGGTGACTTTTTGTATATTATGCAAATGCAGCATAGGAGAGGCCAGCAGGTCAGGGCCACCCGTTTTTAATGTGCCAGAGATGCTCTGAAGGGGAGCAAGGGTTTCAAATCTGAACACTCTCTTTTCTAAGGGTTTCTTTCCTTCTTTCTGTGCCTGTAAGTAGGACACCCTGGGACGTTGTACCACTGCCCCTGCAGAACTAGAGGAGAAATGGCATGCAGGTGTGGTGGGTGGGAAGTGAGGTGAGCACACAGGTACGTGGGTGTGTTGGGAGGGAGCAGACAGCATTAGAGCCCGCTGGGCTGTCGGTTTGGATGGGCAGGAGGGCAGCAGCTCCGTTGTGTTGTGGGAGCTGAGCCCGGTGCTCCCATCAGTGGGGCTGTGAGCAGCCTGGAGCACTGCTGGGGTCATGATGCACCAGGCTCTCCAGTTCAGATGATGCCACCTCACTTTTCTCTGGGAACACAAGCCTGTTCCTTGGCCTGGTGTGTGATGGGCAGAGCAGGTACTGTGGCCTCACCCCAGGGACATCTGCCCCTGTGAGCCTCCTGGGGTGAAGCCTCACCTACACATTTCCCCCTGTCAGCTGGTGGGGTTTCTGCCCCGTAGAGCGTGCCGAGTTGGTTTAAGGGCCAGTTGTTTTAAAGAGCTGTCCATCACTTGCAGGCTCAGAGATGCAATCACAGCCAAGCTGCAGGAGAGCAGAAGGTCCTGATGAAAATAACAGTTCTAGAAAGAGCCTTTCACGGTGCTCTCAGCCGAGCTGCCACAGCAGGCTGCAGCCTGCTTCCCCTGCATGTGGCAGGGCCGCTGCTTTCCCTAGGGAGAGGTGACATTCTCTGTGTTTGTCCTTTCTAGCTTGCTGCTGCCAATCTGTGAGGGGGTTAAATAGCAGGTTTGACTTCACAGCTGGCTAGAGTGAGCTGGATGAGGGAGCCCTCCCCAGGCAGCAAAGGGGGGAACCTTCTGTCTGCAGAGAGCACATCTGCCCAGCACCCCAGAGCCTTCAGCTCCTGCTGTGGCCACCAATGCTGGGTGAGTCCTTGCCCACATGAGTTGAGGCCACTGAAGCTGGCTGAGCCACGCTGGGCTATCTGCCAGGGTCACAGAGGTTACAGGTTCATGTGGATCAGTTTGTCACTGTCCTTGTGGGAAGAGACCAGGGAAGGTCAAAGCACGGGGCTGAAGCCGTCCCAGCCGTTGTTTCTGACAGAGGGATGGCAACTGGGTAGAGCCAGCTGCCAAACTGGAGAGGGTGACTTTGACCTTCACCCTGCCAGCGTGGAGGCTGCCATGCTTGTGTCGGGGGTTGGTTCTCCAGGGGAAAAGGCAGAGGAAAGCTGTGGGACATTGTGTGAGTTGTGCTTAAGTAACAACTCTGTTGCCAATTAAATTACCTGACTTTAGACCGACTTTGATGTACACTTTATAGAAAACAGTCACTAATCCACCAAGTCAAATCGTGTTTTACTGGTGCTTGTTTGTGCCTTTTAACAATAGCAAAGGTTTCACTTTGTTTGATTTCATGTCCTGTCTGTCACTGGACCTTTAGGGCTTCAGGGGATAGAGCACGCTTTGATTTTAATGAAGCCTTTTCTTTTCAGCTGTCCTGGGCTCAGACACTCTTTGGCTGAGCCTGGTAAGAGCTCAGGGGTTCTTCCCTATGCAAGAAAATAGCTGCAGGCCCTGGGGCTCTGAGCTCAGGGAGCTGCTGGAGACCTGGGCCTTTGTCCCAGGCAGGTGGAGTCCTGGGAGGAGCAGGGCTAGGAACCACCTTTCCCAGTCTGGTGCCTGCTTCTTGTGTGCAGGCTGTAGACTGTTTGGTCCCAAGGTGGGTTAAGACTCTCCCTGCTGCCTGTGACTGGCAGAAGAGTCTGTGCAGAATTGCTGGAGGATTGGGACAGGGTGTAAAGGCTGGGACGTGGCCGAGGGTGTAAGGCTGGATGTGGCAGTCAGGTGGAGCTGGGCAGTAAAATGTGCTCCCTGCAAAGGGGATTAAAAATCACAGAATCCCAGACTGGTGGGGGTTGGAAGGGACCTCAGGAG
>NW_010303547.1:64205-66806 GCF_000700745.2 Antrostomus carolinensis
CTACACCAGGTTGCACAGGAAAGCGTCCAGGTGGGTTTGAACATCTCCAGAGATGGAGACTCCACACCCTCTCTGGGCAGCCTGTCCCAGGGCTCCGGCACCCAGCTGATGGACCCAATCTTCCTGTCCCCAGCTGATCCTGTGCTGGAACAGCCATACTCGGGTCTCTGTCCTCCCTCTGAATCTCATCCTCGCCGATGAGCTCAGTTTTGACCAGTCCATGGCGTTCAAACCTCTGCCAGGCAGGAGGCCCTGCCTGCTGTTGGTTGAGGCAAATGGTGGCTCAGCCACCTCGCTAACAAGACTGGTGGGGAATCAGCTGCTCTGTACCACTGGGATGTTGGTGGTGCAGGAGAAGCCCTGGGTTTTGGTGCCAGTGATGTGCTCCTGTGGGGTGGGAAGTGTCATGTGGCCAGTACGTTTTGTAGCAGCAGTGCCAAGTGGCAAATGCAGTAGCTGTGATCAGCTCAGCAGCAGCCAGTCCTCTTCCTGAGAAAAAGAGCTGCAATAACTTTTACTTTGAAGTGAAGGACAACAGAAATGGAGATTTTTCTGAGTTGCTCTTGCTGCCAAGACATGAGTCCCAAGCTTATTTCCAGCTGTTCCAGACTTACATAAAACAGGGCCTGGGACAGGCTCCAGACGTACCTGGGAGACAGCAAAAAGACAGGGAAGACACATGCCTGGTCTTGCCATCTTCAGAAACACTTCAGTCCAGCATGCAGAATGGTGAGTTGTGTTTCTCTTTTTCTCCCTTTCTCAGGTACAGAAGAACCTGTCCTCCCCAAATCTTAGTGGAAGCGGGACTTAATGGCAGCATTTCTCTGCTGGCTCTTAAAGGATTAATTCTTTATAATCAGAAGCCCTGAGGTTACAGGAATTGGCTGAAATGGGGGTGGTAATGCCGTTTGTAGTGTTCTGCTTGTGCTGTGAGACCAGAGAAACCAGCCAGTTCACTGATCAGCAGGAGGCCAGCAGCATGTGCTGGGGGTGGCAGGACACTCTCGGTTGCTTGGTGCTGGTTTGGATCAGGGCAGTGACTCTCCCCAGGGACTGGCTGTGCTGTGAGGGGTGTCCCAGGCTGGCCAGCCCCATGGAACCTCTGCCTCCAGTAAACAGGTTCCTGTGCTGGCTCTTCTTGGCAGGGGAAAGCGTGGCCACAGGGATTTCCTCCTGACCTGCCTTGCATCTGTCAGTCATCGCATATAGCCACAGAGGAGGAGGAAGGAGCTGCTGGTGAGGTAAATGTTGGGTCATTTTAAGCTTACTTTCAAATGCTAAAACTTCAGTGGTTTATTTTCATAGAATCATGGAATGGTTTGGACTGGAAGGGACCTTACAGTGTCATCGAGTCCAACCCCCTTGCAGTGAGCAGGGACATCTTCAACCAGATCAGGTTGCTCAGAGCCCCGTCCAACCCGACCTTGAATGTTTCCAGGGATGGGGCTTCTATGACCTCTCTGGGCAACCTGGGCCAGGGTTTCACCACCCTCAGTGTAAAAAATTTCCTCTTTATATCTAGTCTAAATCTTCCCTCTTCTAGTTTAAAACCCCTTGTCCTATCGCTACAGGCCTTCCTAAAAAGTCTGTCCCCATCTTTCCTATTAGCCCACTTTAAGTATTGGAAGGCCACAATAAGGTCCCCCTGGAACCTTCTCTTCTCCAGGCTGAACAACCCCAACTCTCTCAGCCTGTCCCCACAGCAGAGCTGTTCCAGCCCTCTGAGCATTTCTGTGGCCTCCTCTGGGCCCGCTCCAACAGGTCCACGTCTTTCCTGTGCTGAGGAATTTTGAATTAATGTACTATATGGCATACAGTGATTTTGCCAGGGACAGCAGGAGATGATGGTTGCAGTGTGTTGGAGTCACTTAGGAGTGAAAGAGAAGTTGCTGTGCAGTCAGGACCTCTGTGTACAGCCGTGGTGAATGCAGCAGCAGTCAGACCGGGACACCTGCAGCATAAATGGCATCAGCTTGTACAAGCCAACTCAGGCTTCGCAAGGTGACAGGTAGCTCTGGTGTCAGCATGTGTTGGAGATGGTTGGTGTAGTCACCCAGTGCAAGCCCAAGCAGTGATGTCTGTCTGTCAGAGTGCAGGTGGCTTTGGTAAGAGCTCTACAGAAACAACATGGGGAGGGTGGGATGAAAAGAGAAGGCAGGTGGGGCTGGAGGAGTGAGAGCGTGTGTGTGGACACGTCCATGTATGTCCATGAACAAAAAAACAAAACAAAACAAAAAAAAAAAAAAACGTGAAGAGTACAGGCATGTTAGCAGTTGTTGGTTGATGGAAGCTAAAGCTGCTGAGCTCCAAAGCTTAGCTGCTGGAACATCAGAATTTATACAATTAGGCTTAATCAAGTCATTTACACAGTATGATTAAGCTGAAAGCCCTGAGATGCGCTGCCAGGAGGCGATCAGGGTTGATTGTTTAAGTGACAAATCCTTTGCTTGCGGGAGTGTCCTGGCCTGGAAGAACACTCAGGGGATGTGCTGCAGGGGACCAGAGGTCTCCTCCACATCTCTAAGGTGAGACCCACAGGCATGTTGGCTGTGCTGCCACTGCAGACCAGGGCAGAACGGGGGGGGGGGGCGGGAGCCCCCC
>NW_010303547.1:66894-69465 GCF_000700745.2 Antrostomus carolinensis
GCCTTGGTGCCCACCATGGCTGCCACTTGGGAATTAAATTTCCTGGCCTGCTTCCTGCCTGTCCTCTTGATCACCCAACCCACAGCTACCACCACATGAGCTGTCTGTGTCAGGCAGCTCAGACAGGCTGCTTAGCTCTGACGGGGCCTAGAAGGGGATGGAGCAGGACCCCGTCTTTGTGCCCTCCCCTGACCCCTTCCATCCACTCTGCTCCTGGGCTGGATCCAGGCAGCCAGCTCGGAGGGAGAAGGAGGCTCTGACCTTCCTGGCCCATGCTGTTACTCTTCAAACGAGCTCCAAGGAGGCTGGTGTCCAGGTAGGTTCATTGCCACCCACATCAAAATGTTCTTGGCAGGAGCTGGGCAGCTGGTGGAGCTCAGGGCAGCCTTGTCCCAGGGACCAGCCCTGCAGACAGCAACCAAAGGAGTGTGCAACCAGTGCAAGAGGTTGCACAAGAAAGGGAGCCAGGAGGTATGTTTTAAATACTTTTATTTCTTAATTTACATAAAGGTATATATTTGGCTTATTTATCTTTTTTTTTATACTCTGAGATTCACAATCAGTTGCTCTTAAAAAATAAAATAGTCATTTGCTTCTGAAAGAAATCAGAAAACTATTTTATATTCCTCCCTTGTATAACAAGAAAATATACTCTATATTCCCGTACATCACGTAGCAAAAGTGATTGTAAGTGCTGGTTTACCAAACAATAAAGCAAATGGAGAAGAAAACAAACAATTAGGACGGAGGGTGCAGAGAACTCTGCTTTCCAAATACAGCCATTCATTTAGAGGGTTCAGTCCCCCTGAGGTTCTCTCTGAGCTCGGCTGTTAAAGGGGAGAGGCTCTCGGGCTCACCCAGACTCCAGCTCTCTGAGCGACGGCAGTGGGAGGCATTTTACAGTGACTTGGGTTGGCAGCTTGCTGCTTTGGGGGTAGTTTTTTGGCCTCTCTGCAGTTCCCATTCCCTCTCTTCCTCTGGCTGTGTACAAACTGCCTATTTGCTGCTGTAGTGGGTGCACTGGTGTAAATGCAGTGTTAGCTGTGGGGGGAGTTAATGGTTGCTTAAAAAAACTAAACCCATTTATGGAGTAGAAGAAAGCCCTCATGCAGTTGTTGGTTGATGGAAGCTAAAGCTGCTGAGCTCCAAAGCTGATGATTAACTGAAGGGCTCCCTGGACCTTTCCTGGTACACCCTGGACCCCACGTGCCCACGTGGGCCCTGGTGAATGCTCCATCTAGCACTGCAGGTCCCAGAGAGCGCAGAGACCTTGGAAGCAGCCTGTGCCTTGTGGCAAACTGGAGAGGGTCAGCCCTTGGGCAGCCCTGAGGAACAGGGTGAAGCAGCAGGTACCAAGGAGTGGGAGCAAGACACAGCAGCACCAGGTGATCACCTCAACACCTGTCCCCTCCCTTGGCTCCCTGTCCTGAGGAGATGTGTGTGTGCTGGGATGGGAGGGGAGCAGTGCTCACTACCTTTTCGTAGGATTTTCCCATGTTTTCAAATGCATGACTGTGATTTTATTCACATGAAGTGATTCTGTGTGCAAGGGATCAGTGGCTTTAAAGGTATTTCTGTCCTTATTGGGATTATTTAATTTTGTGGTGAAGTTTAGAACCACAAAGATAACCTTGGTGATCTGAACAACTACTGATTTAAGTGACAGGCTGGAATCTTCCTTCATTCAGTGTGATGTATATTAAAATCTCTGCATTCTTAATTTGAAAACTAATTATCTTTTCCTATTGACAGCCTTTCTTTATAAAACCAGAAATACTGAGGATTTACTCAGCTTGGATATAAGTAATATGCATTCAGTCTCGATGTCTGTTCTCATTGCAGAAACACTTCCTATGTATATACCAAAAATGGTTCCACTGCTCCTGTGCTGCTCCACAAGGTCAACAACCCAACAGCTTCCAAGCCTGGTTAGATCTGTCTCTACAGAAAATGGAGTCACAGGGGAAACCAGCACAATATTGCATGCTGGGCCCAAAGTTCAGCACCAGTATAATACAGACTGTAAGTATTTTTTAAATAATTGGGAACTTCTGACCTCTACTAGAGTACAGAAACACAACACCACTTGTATACAGAGCATCTCAGCAGTGAGTACCTCAGCCTTGCACAAAAGGTAACTGAGGGCAGGCAGTGACTTTCCCCAGGTCACATACTGGCAGAAATGGGCCAGTGTCCTGGGACAGGGTAGGGGCTTATATGGCAACACAGGGCCAGTTTCTGTTTGCTAATACATACGTGTCATGTCCAGACTTGATGTCCCACCTTAATCTCCAGACCCTTGATCTAAGTGAGCTGGTTTCCCTCTAACAGCCCAGGTACCTTTAGAGAAGCACTAACTGAACAATTCTTCACAGCTAAAGCAGGAAACACTCAACAAGAAATGCCACCTTTCAGCTTCTGGCCATTCAAATATGGGCCATTGGGTAAAGGAGCAGCAGCGTCCGCAGGAGGAGGAAAGGCTGAGCTTCCTTTCCCTTCTGTTCATCTCCTCTGAGCTGTCATAGCTGCTGCTCTGGCTTCCCTCTCTTAGCCTGGAATTATGGGAGCAGG
>NW_010303547.1:69506-74490 GCF_000700745.2 Antrostomus carolinensis
CCTCTTTCCTGGTGACACAAGCCACAGCAAGTTCCTTCATCTGCACAGAAGGTAAAGCTGGCCTCCTGCACCCACGCTGTGCTTCCCTAACAAGGATCAGGGCCTGTCAGGAACCAGGAGAGCTAGTGAAATTACAAAATGCTTAAGTTCCCTTTTTATTGTTGACTCCTCATAACTGAGTTTAAGGACAGTTCCTAATCTCTAAACTTTAGCTGGAATGCTTTGTTTTGCTGACAGTAAATGCTACAACAGAGAGAGCCTATTGGAAAAGCAGTGTAGGAAACGTGGCTAATCTTCTTTGGTCTCTGAGATGAAGTGGTTGATTGTTGGGTTGCTTTCTGTTTCTTTTTAAACAGCTTAACAAGGAATTTCTTAATGGGAATCAGAAATTCATGTGCCTTTAAAGCCAAGTGTTTGGCTTCTGGACTACAGAGGCAGTATTTCCCCTGTGAATGTAAATAGTGGCACGAGGTGGGAAATGAAGCATTGTTTTGGATTTGCTTTGCTTTATTATTTCTAGCACCTGCTTGCTGTTCTCCAGAGGATGCCCAGGCACTCGAGGAAAATTTCTGACTCTGGTTGTTTAGCCAAATCTTAAAGCTGTTGTTAAGGTATTTTAGGTGGCAGAACAACCTTTGCAGAAGAGTCCTGTGGAGTCTGATGAGGAGGGAGGGCTTGCTTTGTGAGAGGAGTCACCCTCAGAACCCATCTGCCTGGGCAGACTGGCTATGTGGTGAGTGTTCACCACTTCTTTGGAATTCCCAACCCTCTTTCCCACAGTGCTGTGCAGAAGGTCCCAGCACATCCTGGAAGTGAATGGGAGATAAAACCCAGATTTACTGACAGTGCCTTCCTGTGTCTCTGAACAAACTGTCACCACAATCGGCACAGCCACCTTCCACACGGAACTCTCATCCCGTCCCGTTTGCCATTTCCTTTGCTGATTTAGTCCTACTTGCAGCCCAGCCCTCACCACTTGTTAAACATGAGTGCAAGAGTGAGGTGCATTCACCTCCTCGAGATGTGTGCTAAACTGGAGGGCGGTATCTGAGCTGTGGGTGACATCTAAGCAGAAAAGAGGGATTGGGGAGCTCACTGAAGCAGTGCCCTTTCTCTTGGAAGCCTGACCCTTTCTCTAGGGCCTGTACTCACTGGTGCAGCATCCAGCTGACATAGTGTAAATTTGGCTTGTAGAGGCCAAGTGCAGGACACAAGAAGCTAGTGAGATGGCACTGACTGCTTTCCAGACACACGCTGCTCCATTTGAGACTAACACAGTTCAGACACTGGCCTTGTCTATTAAAGATCTCAAATGCGTGTTAATAAAGCTAAAAACGACCAGCTGACACCTCAGTGAGAGTCTGGGACTGGGCATGGGGCTGGGTGTGCATTAAACCTAAGCCTTGTTCCAAAGGAAACAGCGGTGGTAGAGTATCAGCCACCAGCTTTGAAAATACTGACAGAGGGAGAATGAGCATTGACAATCCCTATGATACGATATGCATGTAAACAAAGCACAGTGTCACTGGCACAGCAGTATTGCACTGCCAGGCCCTAGGTAAAGCAATTCAGCCAGATGGATTTTGGTATTTAAAAAAAACCAGACCCCAAACCTGTGAGCCTCCCAGGCAAGGCTGAATTTAGCATATTGAGCAAGTTCTAGAGCCCCCAGGTATTTCTGTGCCTTTCTGTAACAACCACCAGCATACCCAGTGCAGTGAAACTCTCTCCTCTGTCCCATTGCTCAGGCTCAGGTGACAGGCAGTCAGCCACTGGCAGTCTTCCTACAGTGCCCTTGCAGGGCCTGATACCAGGGCTCTGGGATGAGGAGAGTTGGGGACGTTACTCATGTCTGGTATGGTTGCACAGGCAGCTCCAGATTTTAAATGTTTAAATAAAAACTGTTTATCTAAATATATTTATATATATATATATATATCTGTCATCTAATGTCTTCAGCAGAGATAAAGCATCTTAAGACATATTTAAATAAAAAATAATAATCTGAATTGAGCCTTCAGTGTTAAAGAAAAGGTGATGTACAGAATAGGTCCCCAGCTAGTGCAGTCTCTGTGTGTGGGAGTGCTGACGGAACAGCAGCATTCAACAGGACGTAAGTTGCCCTATAAACAACTTGGACTTTGTTGGCTACAACTAAAACCATATACACGATCTACAGTCACTCACTTGGGGTAGCACATTGTGGGTTCCAGTTGCTTTCGATGCTCAGAGGAACCTGTGAGCATCTGTATGCTCAAGAAGTACTTGTGTTCCAGGCTGCCCTGCTCATCTCCTGGTGCCTGACCCCGCAGGCTGGAGCGGTGCCATTGATTTGATGCTGGATAACCCTTCCAGGGTGGTGTGGAGCTGAAGGATCCACTGGTTTCCAGTACAGAAGGGCTTCGAGCTCAAGATCGGTGTGGTGGTGGTGGGAGCAGGAGTCCACGTGTTGTTTCCTTCACTGGCAACTGCAAAAAAAAGAAGAGAAAAAATGGTTATTGGGGCACTCACGGGAATGGATGGTCACAGTGAGCACATGCACCCCAGCTTTGTGGCAGAGGAGCTAAGACACCCCCTTGCCTCCATGCAAGCTGGAGGCTGGCACAGCCTGACCAGCCTGGAGACAGCACTGCGGGGATGTACTGTAGGCTTCTGGAATTGGAAACACAAATACACTGTGATCCAGGCAAAGTCTGCCCAAGATGTGAACCCAGAGCAGGTCTAGACTCCATGTTATTTAAGGACATAGACCATGATTTCTTGTGTTGCTACAAATGTTCATGACATGGGTTGAAACAGCTACCAGGGTTAATTTTTCTAGACTGGTTTTAACCCCTGACAGTTCACTAAAGAAAACAGGGACTGCCTTTTGCCCTGAATTGTCGCTTCTCAAAACTGCCATCCTTTGGAGAGCCCAGTTCAGGGGTCATCCCTGACAGCACAGCTCAGCTATCAGCCTTGCTGCTAACAAGATCTTCCCCCCGCCCCAGCGTGCTGGTGGGCTACACTTGCTTTAAAGAGCAACATCAGCACGTTTATTGCCTGGTGAGATACCAGTTGTGTGGGCTGTGGCCTATCTAAGCGACCAGCAGCTTTCCTAGATTGTGTGGAAAGGATAATCAGCTCTTGCTTCAGGATTTCCTGTGAGAGGTTCTGTGCTCCATGTTATGCAGGAAATTGCCCCTGACCTTAAAAAAAATCAGTGACTGCTGGGTTATAGAGAAAAATTCCCTCTAACAATGGCCTGGTTTCTCTCAACGTGCACAAAACTGGACCAAAAGAGAAGAAAGTACACTGAAAAACCTAGGTGTGAACAGGAGCCAAGTGATCGGTGTTCTAGCAGGCAAATCTCAGCACCACCTAATATTTGCTGCCAGATTTTTGAGGCTTTAAAAATCCCAAACAACAAAACCAACCAAACAAAACCCCCCTAAACAAGCCAAAACAACAAACAACCTTTGTCTGAAAGCTACTGATAAATGGCAATGTGTGAGCACACATCCAGCCTGCAGCCTGCAAGGTACAGGCAGGGCTGTTACATCCTCCCCTCCGTGGCAATAACACAGCTGCTGTACTAGAGATTGTATTAAATCTTTTCCCCCAAAAGGCCGTTCTTAAGTACGTTATTGAGTTCTGATTTGCTGATTACTCTTTCAATGCATTTAATTTATGGGAAAGAAATCTCCTCTTCAAAAAACTTGCTTTAATTAATTTTAGCTACAGCAAAATGCTGGGAAGTGTTTATCATCCGTTGCAGCTCCGAGCTGCAGTGCTGCGACTGTTGGCGAGTGATAAGAACAGCAGGAACACAAGGGAGAAGAAAGGGCAGTGGGAGCGGGACTCTGACTCGCTGCCGAGGCCACAGCTCTGTCACCCTGGGTCAAGGGCTGCAGTGGGGACAGTCCCAGCAACAACATGCAAACTCATGTGCTGCCAGGAAAACATTTTTCTGCAGAAAATTTGGATTCTGTTAGGAATGGTGATTTGATGGCAAGCGGATGTTGGACTGAGAACAATGCAGCAGCAGGTTTTGTGAACGTGAGATACGTTTAGGCAAAAACTATAAGTTCTGGCCTCGGACAATCACACCTGCTGCTGGGCAAGGGGTTCCATGGCCTTATCTGCTCCAAGAAAGGAGCACCAGGTTTCTAGAAGCAACTCAGTGCAACAAAGGACACTTGAGTTGACTCCTGGTTTCCCTGTTCTTGATTTGCTCTAATTTGGGTTGAGGGTAGCAAAGGTGCAGACCATGGCTGTCCAAGGTTGACATCTTTCCAACTTCCAAGGAACGAAAAGGGTTGTCAGGGGTTTTGGAGTCGATGGGTTGAAACCAATTGCTGGTTTAGGTCACTCACCGTCTCAGACTTTCACAGAGGCTGGTGGCATCACAAGTTGATTCACCCTGGTGAAGAGAAAACAGAAGTGACACGTGAGAGCTGCAGTTAGCCAAGAAACAGGCTCCAAAAACCAGCAGCCTATTAAATCCAGGTGCCTGTTGCTTAACAGTTTCTAAAGAAATGGGACATTAATAACTGTCCTGCACAAGGGTATAAAGCTGCTGCCCTTTCACAGCCATGTCTGACAGCAGTTCTGACAATTGCTGGAACATGCCAAGTGACACTAATTGACAAGGATTTGGGAAGGTCCCAAAGGAATTCATTCAGACGTAGCAATTGTTTCCCTGAGCCAGTACCAAGTCTGTTTCTCCAGCGGCTGTTGGACGGTGTCCTTCAGACTGACAGCGGAAACGCAAACAGCCACACTGATAAAACTGAAATGAAGAAAAAGAAGGAGCTGTATTGCAGTTTTTGGCTCCTGAAGACCTGCTGCTGTTCCAGACAACTTCCCAAGTGATGGAGTCCAGAGGGGACTGCAGTGTCACCAGGCAGAAGCTGTTCTCAGCTATGTGCTGTCCTGCACCTCCTGCTTCTTCGGGCAGGGAGGGGAACGGCTCCGGTTCGCTCCGTGGGGTACCCAGGGGAAA
>NW_010303547.1:74521-85105 GCF_000700745.2 Antrostomus carolinensis
ATTCAGCCTTCCTCCTCAACAGCTCTCCTGCTGCAGCAGAGCTCCTCTCCTCTCCCTCACACTGTTTCTGCCTTCCCAGCTTTGGTTACTGAGGGACAGGAGCCATCTCCTTTGCTGGCATTAAGCACAGCAGGGCCTGTGTGGATGGTAAGAAAGGCAAGTCAGGACTCAAAGACCTTTGGGACTTGCTTTCCGTCTGGGATGCTCATTGACCAGGGAGAACTCCTGGATTCTTGGTAACGACACTGGAAAAATGCCCCACCTCACCTGAGGACACAGCTTGATGTTCCACCTTTGAGTGGCACTCCAGCTGTACCTGGACAACAGAAGTAATCTGAGTCACAAAGCAAGAGTCCCCTCATTCCATTTGGCTGTGCTAACTTAAAATAATAAATAAATGGAAACTGCAGTATTTTACACCTTAAAGGACTGCAGCAGGATTTTGCCATCCCATGCAAAAGCACAGTGTCTTTCTGAATCACTGAAACACTTGGGCAGGTTTACAGAGATGCTCACAGAAACCATCACTGCCCGAACTCCTACCAGGTAAGAACTTCTCAGTGAAACATCATTTTCCTTTGGAAAATGCTGATTCATTAAAACTCATCTGTGGCTCTTCATACCTGACCCAGGACACTCTTTTTTTGCTGAAAAGGTACAATGCTGGATTCAGACGTGTCCCAGGATAAAAATGAAGCAGTGGTTAGGGGACACCTTCCAAGAAATCCCTGCATCAGAAATTGGCCCAGTTCAGACTACAGCTCTTATCTTCACACCAACCTCCCAGAAAACTTGTCACCAAGATGCACAGAAGCCTCTCTGCCTTTTCTGTCTTTCCAGGCTATAAACTGAAATGTTTGTGATGCAGGAGCTGATCCAAGTTTCTTTGTAGAATGACCATTCTTGGTAACCCTGCTGCATTGGACTGAAGATCGTAACTGTGCTTTAACTGTCAGAACACATCAGAGAGAAAACACAGTACCCTGTAATGCTACAGCCAGCTTTAGGAGGAGGAAATAAACTATCTTACGAAGCTCTCACAGGACACTCGAACCCCAGATGTCTGAGTGCACCATAATGTTTGAAAGTCCTGTCCTTTAACATGTAATTCATTCCACACTTATACAAGATAGAGAATATATACAGAACAAGTTAGTTTTGCCATCACTTTAGCACAGAGAACCCACCTGCACTGCTGATAGATGAGCCACAAATACACACACAACTTTCCTTCTTCTATTGCTTACAGTTCAGCTTCCTACAGGATACACCAGACCTCCCACATAAGTACTTATGTTGTCCCCAAGTCATGAAAGTTACTTGTTCTTTGCATTTTAACACATTTTCCTCAACTTCTGCTTTATCTCTGTTGCACAGATGGGAACAGAGGCCTCAAGGGGCTAATCCTGAAATGCATTTAGAAGATTTCATGGGAAAACAGACCCCATGTGACTCGAGAACCTGCTGAGGAGAGAGGTGATGTTTGGGGGTCACATAGGAAGCTACTGGGCAGAAAAGGGGACTGACAGTCTCCCAAATTTCAGGAGTCTTCACCCTCCCTGAAGCACTGTGTGGTCACTGCCTCGTGCACGGCCTGGTTTCAGCAGGTCAGCTGGGAAATTTTATTTTAAAAGCAAACCCACTAATAATAAACGTTAGGTTCTCTTAGGTGGCAACATGTAATACATGGACTTAAGCCAACAAGGCTCAAGAGCATCCAAATCCCCGTTTAAGTCCCACTTGCCTTTCTAATAAAGATAATCCCACACTGAATAGATCGTCACTTCCGATTTGGTGATATCTGCTGACTAAACATTGGTTCCTAGATTGTTGTATTTTCTCTGCACTGTTTTCTCAAGATTGGGAATGTTTTCATTCCTTGAAGAGAGCAGGGTGGGAACCACTCTTGTTGTTTCCTGAGGGGGAGGGAACTTACCCAAATTGCCTTTCAAGAACAGAAGCTGTACAACTTTTTTTGGTTGTTTTTTATGGACTCCTCCAGCAGTTAAAAATACAGCTGACTCCTTCTAACCCCATCGTTTCCTCTCCTGTCAAACCTAAATATTTCTTCTAGATCCTATCAAACCATTTCCATGTAGTGTGACAGCATCTATAATTCCAAAGTATAAGACTGTCTGTTTAATATTAAACTACATGCTCTAAAGCTGTTAGATATTTATGTGATGTAAAACGGATCTAGTGTCACAGCACCTCGGCCAGTTAGAGAACTGCAGCAGAAAAAGACGATGAATTCAAGGTAAGAAAGAGATGAGTGGCCAGGATCTTTTACAGGTCAGCTATACTCAGGAACCGTGCAGAGATTATTCTCCAAGTGCTCTGTCCCTTTCAATCTAACTGGTCACCAAGCCAACAGCTACTGCAGATGAGAGTTTGCAATAAAGCCAGCACTGCTGTACAGTCCCCCAGCACCATCTGGGCCTTTGAAAGAGGTTTTGCTGCCCACAAGATTGCTCTGCTCCACCCTGTGCCACCAACAATAAAACCCCGCTCTCCCTTTCTCATCCACAGCTCCATCAGGGTGAAGGTGTGAGGAGCAGTGGTGGGATATATGTCCCGCTGACTTTCCGTAAGGTATCGGCTACCAAATGTTTGAGCTTCATCAATTCATCATCTCTGTTCATGAGCTCAAACTCAAGCAACTAATGGGATGTCCAGAAGAAGAACACACTGGCAGGCCAGCGAGTGCAGCACCAGACTCCAAGAGAAAGGCTGTGCTTACCTAAAGCTTTTGTGAATGCTGTCTACACCGTTTAATGTTCACTTTCACATATAATCTGTTTAACACACACATTATAGTATCCTCCAGCTTTCCAGAAGCCCTGTTTTCTTCCCATCTAAACAATTCAGGCTCTGGCTTTTGTAACAGAAAAGCATATTAGGAAGTAACATCCTAATTTTTACAGCCTGCTATACTTACCATCACTTAACTTTTACAACCAACAATAAAATGCTTTGGTGGGGTCCTTCTAGCCAGTAATTCCCTCATTTTTTTTTTTTACTAGCAAGAGCTCATTCAGCAGACAAGAGTACTGGGGCTACAGGGGCAGCTACGTCAGTGGACTTGGCAGCAGCTCCTGCCTGTGATTAAGGATCCTTCTTCATTTCACTGGAGAGAATTCGGTGTTTCGGAAGCACGGTGCAGTGTGTCCCAAAGTGCCTGTTTGCAGCGGTGCTGTAGGAAGGGATCCCAGCAGAACAGTCACCGATGGCACCCTCAGCAGATCCCTCCCTGGCTGGACATTCTCAGACCTTGCTGGGGGTAAACCTCTGTCTAATGAATGGTTTTCAAAATCTGGGAAGTGCTTGCTGGGGAGCAGGTCTGATGACAGTGGCCTTAGAAGAAAGAAGGTTAAGACCTTGCTTATGAAAGCTGAACAAACTCAGATGGGAAACACGAGGCCCAATTGAGGTTTTTGAACACTGGGAGCACCCAAGCTTGGCCAGCAGCCAGCTGTCACTTTTACAAATACTATGGGGCCAAGATGGATTTCCAAAAGGCCGTGTGAACACACCGAAACTAGAAATTTGAGGCTATTAAATGTTTAAATGGACAGCTATCCTTGAAAGGTCGTGAGACTTTATGGTCTCAAATCTATGAAAACCAAATCTCGTTTCCAAATACAGCTAGTTAAGGGGGGGTTTTTTTGGATCAAAGCCTTAGAGCCAATGACACGCTCCACCTGTGTAGCAGTGCTGATGAGCAGCCTGGCCAGGTGCAGCATTCTGCAAATCCCACTACTGAACCTCAGCAGCAGCAGCACCCAATCTCATGTTGCTGTCTGAACCTGGGCAAGAAAAACAGGCTGAGGATTCTCATTTGCAGCTCCACAACTGTACGACTTTGAGATGTAACAGTGAATTTTAGCGCCTGATAACTGAACACAGGAAGTTACTTGCACACGAGGTTGGCTCATGCTGTTGTTATCACTGTGTTCCTGCAGGTAACTGACAAAATAATTATGGAGTAGGAGAGCTGGGGCAGCCTTCCACATTGGGTTTCTTGATCTTCAAATGCACACAAACTCCAGTCAACCAGGTAAGTTAAAATCCCAGGGTAGGAGTGATACTGTCACTGGTCTCCCTGGCACGTACAAGAGGACAAGTGTAGTTGCAGCTGGAAGGAGGAAAGAGATCACTAAGGCAGAGGAACATAAAGGGGCTTAGGCACGGGCTGAGTCCTCTCTCTGCCCCATAACCACCTCCTAATTCACCAGCTGTGGTTCAGAAAGGGAGAAATGTCAGGAAAGGGCACGTGTCACATACTGGGCTCACTCCATCCACCTCCTTGTTACTGCAGGGGATCAATTGCCTTAAATAAATCCCCGCTGAAGCCAATTGCCAAAAGACATTAACATTTTAGTAAACAAAGGAGGGAAATGGACACAAGTTTACAGCCCACCCCACTCATATTTTCCATCACTGACTGCATGCTGTCAACACCCCATCAAGAGACTCAGCTTCAAGAGGATATAAAGCCAATCCTGTTGGTCTGCCAGCAGCACAAACAGGTAACACAGGGCCAGGAAACACCCCAAACCAACCCCCCTCGTATGTTACCACGCCTCACTCATACTCTGCACAGACCCTACTGCTTTGTCTCACTGGTGTTTCACCACGTAGGGGCTGATGGCTGCATTCCACTGGGATTTTGACACATTTCCCTGGAGGACTCTGAACCAGTCAAACTCCATTACATGCACCGAGTTCCATCTGGTAACGCACAATGCCAACAGGACCACGCACAGGGCACCGAGTTCATGCAAAGATTTCTGCCCTTGAAACGAAGAAATCCAGGGCTATTCTGCATTCTCTTATTTTGCTCACTGCAGAAGCCAAACCCAGCTGTCTCACCTCCTGCAGAGCTCTTTCAGCCTGGCTCTCTGCCACACTTGTGAATGTAACACACTGGTCCCAACAATGCACCACAGTTTTGCCAGACCCAACACAAAGAGCTAAACCAGCAGGCTGGAGACTCCAGTTGGAGTGTGTACCCTTTCTGCTCTTCATTATACAGAGTTTTTAATCAAGCAGTGCAGAATGTAAATCTGTCAGCAACTACTGTCCTCCAGTAACTCGGCAGAGTTGCCATTTTCACCTGCAGTTGGAGGGAGATGGCTTTGGTACCTGCTCTACAACCAAGTTCTCCCAGGATGCTGAACAAACTGCTGGGTGCACTTGTGACTCCATCTCCTCCCAAAAAAAATGGCTGGAGAACATGAAACCTTAGTACAACCCATGACCCTCTGAGCAGGGTTGGAGAAAAGCCAAATCAAGGCTTGCTGCCAGAGAGCGTGGCCTATTTTAACTCAACTCAAGCTTTAAGTCAGTAACTTTGGGACGAGACACCCACAATTAACAACATGCATGACTGCAGAAATTCAGCACTTTGATTTAAAGGCTCCTAGGATGTTGCAGCTAAAAACAATGAAAGTGCAGATGCAAGAAAGGTGAGTGATAATAATACATCAACCCAGAGAGATCCCAGTCAGGGGTACAGGGACGGGACTGGCACAGCTAAAAACAGGCTACGCACTGAGCTTCCTGATGGATCATGACAAGTTCATCCAACCCCCCAGGAACAGGTTCTGTTTGATGAAGCTGAGGTCACTTTGCTAAAGGAAAAGGACACTAAGCACAACGCCAACAAAACCTAACAAAGAATTGGGCTTGCATTGGAGCAGGAAACCATTGCTTGACTGAGCTGTGCTGGCTGCTTATGCTCATTTCTACCCAGAGGGGAAGCCTGGGGCTTGGGTAAATGTGAAGCACCCAACCCAAGGCTCAAACAGGACTTGGTTGTACTCAGGGCTGCCCTTGGCATGGAGCTGCCCTTCCCTCTGGAGCCAGAAACAGTGGCTCAGTCCGTACTGAGCAGCCCAACGGTGCTGGTGGTGCCAGGTGCTCTGGCAGCTGCACTGAAGAAATGAATTGGCTGCAATCTCCTTTTCCTGCACGTCAGTGCGTTTAGTGAACGGAATATGACAATCAGGTACAGAAATACATTTTTTTTCTCTCTATTCAGTGCAGCCCCTTAAAGCTGCGCAGACTCTATTAGGATTTTCCATCTGTTCATTTAATCTGGGTGCTGAACATATTTGCCTCCAGAGGAAGAAGGATAATAGGTCAGCTTCTATTTTTCCTCTTTCACAGATCTTGTCAGAGGACAAAACTGGCATAAAGAAAAAAAAATCAATAAAATAACCTTTCCTTCTATTTTTCCAGGCAGCTGCAACAAAACAGATCTAAAGACGAGTGGTTAAGAGCACTCATTAGGGATCAAGGACTTGGATGGAAGTGAACTCCAGAGACAAGTCTGCCTTACTGCTCTGCGGTGGGACGCTCATGTGGACTCCTGAAGTTAGTGAAGATGTGGGTCTCTAAAGCCCTCAAAACTTTGTGCCTGAGTCTGTCCCTGTATGTATGATCCTGGCAGATATTGATGGGCTCAGAATTAAGGTGGTGGGATTTTTAGAGCTGTGGAAGATGTGGGTGACATCATACTCTTACATCCACTGCAACAATGGAGGAAAGAAGAAGTGGAGGGTCTTGCTTTTTTCTTTGTGTGACTGAATGGGAGGGTGAACAAAAGATGACATAAAAAGCAGGTATGATCTAATTAAATCTTTAAACAGAAAATCCTGTAGAACTTCCTGATGACATTTGATTAGATACCTACTTCTTACCCTCCAAAATAACTGCCTCATACAGCTTTTTTCACCAGCCTCTAAGGTACCAGGTAGGGGGAACCGTCCCGTTTCACTCCGCTGTCACAGTCTGGGCAAGCCCTGTCTGGCCTGTGGTAGTGGCCTGGCAGCAACTCTAGAAATGACTAAGCCAGGACACTCAAGCCACTCCTTATGGAAGCACTGGAAGCAATACTCCAACCATTTTGTCCCTGTTTCACTAAAAGATGCCATTCAGGCCAGGGACCCAACCACAAGTAAATCAACCCAACACACCTACAGTCACAGCTTGCTGAAAATCTGCCTTGCAGATTTCTCCACCCAAAGAGGTCATCTACTGTTGATAAAAGTCAATACCTTCATAATATGCTCTGTGACCATGAGAGGCTTCAGGAAACAGAGTAGCAGGGCTGAATTTTTGATTCTTTGTTCTATTTCCTTGTGTCAGAGAAGGTTTCTGGCTTGGAAGGCTGCCTCCTGCTGAGTGCTCCAGTCACCTGTGTGGGATTTGATCAGATTTCATATCTGTGCCAGGGCAGCCTTAGCAAAGAAACTGTCTTAGCATGAGTTTAAAATATCTCTGTGCATGACAAAGTCCCTGCATGCCAAGAACTGTCCTTTGCAATGACAATGCAAATTGACATATTGAATCCATTGTAAGCATATGGTTTAAGTGCCCCTTGTACCTTGTGGGCAAGTGTTTTTAATCCTGTTTTACAGCTGAAGAGCATTTTAGGGACAGCATCTGACTTCTGGAAGGTCACAGCAGAGAGTCAGTAGCCAAGACAGCAACAGGACTCCCAAGTAGTTCTTGATCTGGTGCTGCTCTTGGACAAGTTCACTTCACCTTCCTGTAACGTCAGGCTCAGAAAAATGACATTCTCCCTGCGGAACAGCACTTAAATAGCTAGGAATAGTCTAGGAATATTGTTTTCCTTTCTCTGTGGCACAGGAGATTAACCTCAAAAGGGCAGTATATGTGGGGAATTGATGGGCTTGGAGAACCATCAAGTTCTGCCTGCAGCCTCTTCGGCAGCTTTTAGTTCACAAGAGCTACGCCAACACCAGCTGGCTCAATCCTTCTGCCTGCACTTAAGCAAAGTTCCTGCTAACAACAATTAACTTCAACAGCATATTTCAAATGCCAGGAGCATTTTGTGTAAGGACCACAATTGAGCTCGAAATGTCTGTGAACAACCAAACTGACCTTTGACATCTTCCTATCGAACCTGCAGGAAATCCGCAGGTCAACTAAAGCAACAGAACAAACCAGGATTTTTTCTAGATGAGACCATATTTTCCACCTGCATGAAACCAGCAGCTCCCAACTGAAGAAACAAACCAGCATTTAAAATTGAGCCAGTCCCAAGCCGTTACATTTTTGTATTTGCTAGCTCCATGTATGGCGTTACAAACATGGCCAGTAAACAGGGGAGAGAAAAAAATCCAGCTCTACAAGGAGGCTTTTCCAGCTGTAATAAAACTACTTACATTTTCATCACCTCTTCCCTTCATATTCCCACCCTTCAGTTCCATATAAACCATCTAATAGTCTAATCCTACTCCATCTGCAGTCTATGTGCCCCTCTTGGATACCCAGAACACACTCCTTGCCTCTCTTCTTCCATCATCACAGATCCTCTGCACCCTAAGCTGGGCTTTTTGCTGCAAATTCACACACCTTGGAAAGGCCAAGGACATCTTATCTGGGCTAAAAAAGCATTGGGAGTTTATATCAATGTCAGAAATGTTAAATTATTATTCTGTTGTAAAGTAAAAAACAAACAAAGCAATCATATTTTTCCTCCCTAAATAGCTGAATATCAGCAGTGAGTGAACTGTTCCAAATAGCCCTTTATGGGATTTGTTTGATTAAATCCACTTGCTGGCCCCAAAATCCTCAAATTCAAACTCTGCTTCAGTGCAGCACTGAGACATCTCTCTACAGCAAGTGTCCAGCCTCTTTAAAAAACCCCTCACAATACATCTTCAAATATTTCATAGAAAAAATATTCCTTTTAGGAACGCAAACTACCAGAATGGAACGTGCAGTGTGTGAGTCTGGCACGGCAGTTTAATACCTGTGACACTATTACGGGAGGGGACTCTCCTTTGCTGGCAACAGCACGAGGTCATCTCATGGGTCCTTTCTGTCTCTAAGTGCTGCCACAGAAAAATCAGAGGAAAAGAGGGCTGACAACTCTGCGAGTCCTTCCCCTGCCCCACATAATAGAATCTGCAAAGCAAAAACAAGGTCAGACACTTTGCAATTGCTGCAATAGGAGAACTGGGAAATCATTTTCTATCTAGTTCTAAAAAAAGCTAAAAATAAGCCTGATGCGAGGCAGAAGACAGAGTCTGAAAATGGATTATTCTCATTTTTCCTGTAATGTAATTTGCAGATGTGCCGTGTTTAAGACGGCAGAAGAGGTGCAGGGACTGGGGATTGTTCTTTTTTTGGCTCACACTATCTAGTCTGTAACGAGTATTTTCTTTCCAGTGTTTGTACCCAGCACTTTTAAAATGAAATCAGCACTGCTACTCAACAAGAGTTTCCACACCTGATCAAAGGTGTTGAGAGTAAATTTTTTTTTCCTTATTAAATGCTTAATTTTAATTTTAGGGAGAGAAGAAAAAAAACTACTAGAGCTGTTTAAATAACCTGATTCTTGTCAGGTAAACAGATGGGTGAATCATTTATGCTGTCTCTGAACTGCTGAGTGGTAGCTAAATACTTAAATTCTTTTGTTCTGACCCGCTGCATCAATGCCACTATTTATTCCTGTTGATGTCTGCACGGGGACACACACTGCAGTTGCATCCTGATGCCTGATCTGCATTGCTGTATCTCTGGCAAAAATCTCCAGCATGTATCACGGAGGGTGCAGAGAGGGACTGAACTATTATAAAACTTGGAAGAGCATCTTTCTGTACCTCTGAAAGGATATGGGAAAAACTCTGAAAATCTCAGGCTTTCAGGTGTAAAAACAGGGATTAAATAAAAAAAAATGATTAAAAAAACCCCTCCTTTGAGGTGTCTCATACTCTGTATCTGCACAGGGTGGTGCTTCTCAGGAAAAATTCTAGGTGAGTTTGGGTTTTCCCTCAGCAACAACTGGGAGTGGCCACTGCTGGAGACAGGACTGCAGACTCACCCCGCGCCTGCTGCAGAGCATCAGCGGTTCTGCATCCCCTGCAGAGACAGAGGATCATTGCTCAGCAAAGCTTCCGATGCTTCACACTCACTCTGACTGCCCACAAGAGAATCACAGTACACACTGATTACATTACTGTGATTTATACGCCCTTGCACCCAAAAGTCGTCACAGCTTGGGGAAAGGACTTTTTTTTTCTAACTTTGCATAATAAAAAGAGCAAATTCTTCCCTTCTAATGCTTCTAATAATTACCACCAGAATTTCTTCTGCAGCTCCCTAGGGTGAAGCTTCCCCCCCCCCCCCCGCCCCAAGTTCTCTGCATTATGAGGGAGGAGGACAGACAGATCACAAATGCAACTCTCAGCAGTGCTGAGCTTTTACTTCCAAGGAGTGCAGTACCTGAAGTACTCCTGACCTCTGGAAGTTGCCTTCTGGCTGATACCTGCCACGGCTGCACAGGTATCCGTGATGGAGTTAGGGAATAAAAGTAAAGCCATCAGATTTCTGATTCATTTCTGTAGGGCTCTGCCATGGCAAGATCCTGTACTTGCATGTATCATCTTCCAGAGGATCTCAAAGTACAGCTTGGGTCTCACTGATTTCCATTAAGCAGGTAAGGGAAATATAGTGCAGAGTGCAGTCATGTTTGGAAATAAAATACGACGGCTTTAACCCTCCACTGCAGGACTGAACAGGAAAGGAACAACAGCAGAGTCAAGTGAA
>NW_010303547.1:85121-99023 GCF_000700745.2 Antrostomus carolinensis
GACTGGTTTAAAAAAGAACTGAAGTATTTATTATTAGCAGTGCAGAAGAGCTCTTACAGAAGCCATTCTTAACTATTTTCTCTCTCTTATCACTTTGGAAGGGTAGGATTAAATTTGTGTTTTAAAAATTAGACCAAAAATGATTGGATTATATTACAGTGATGTGCTCTGCTAGTCCTAGATTTCCTAAAAGCCTCTTTAAGCTGTCAGACTTCTGAAGCACTGTGAAAATAGTTACAGAAAAATTGTGACTTTTTAAAAAAAGAATTGCTGTATAAAGAAATTCTTTTAATGAATGTTTTTGTGAGAGGGACAGCCTTATTGACTGGAATTCCTGTGCTAAAAAAGTCATCTACAAAATATGCCAGGAATTGTGGCAATGCTAAAAGTCTCAAGGCACTGAAAGCCTGGAAATTCTGTTTTTGAAAGGAAGTGTGGTGGAAACTGGAGGAAACTTTACAGGAAAGAGAAGTTGCTATCCTGATACTCTGTCCTGCCTGGAAGAAGAAATTATCTCTAAGCAAACGCCCAGAGACCAGTACACAAAGGAACAAACAAACGAAAAAATCCCAGCAATAAAACCCTGAACTATTTTTCACAGAAGCATGGAAATGAAAGCAGGGAAAGCTTAAATTTCCATAGGCAGAGCTGCAGCGAGCAGCGTTACACTTCTTTGCTTCCGTATTAGTTCATTAGAGAGGTCTGTGACATGTGCCCTGACCCTCCTGGTGATGAATGGGTTTAATCTCTGGC
Source organism: Antrostomus carolinensis (assembly GCF_000700745.2). Classification (NCBI taxonomy): domain Eukaryota; kingdom Metazoa; phylum Chordata; class Aves; order Caprimulgiformes; family Caprimulgidae; genus Antrostomus; species Antrostomus carolinensis. The sequence continues at coordinate 85,875 of NW_010303547.1, forward strand.
GTGTGACACCAGCGTTTGCGATTCCTGCAGGTTAATTGATTTCTTTTGGCAAAGGACAATTCCAAGTCCTGTTGTCTGAGCAGCATGACTGAGTGCAGAGGGAAAACAAGGCATCTTGAAAAAGAAATTCTCCCGTACCCAGTGAGTAAGAGGCAGGGTAGGAGGGAGGACTGGCCAGGCAGAGAGCTGTCCTTGCCAAAGGTGTGCAATGCCAAGCGCAGATGAGCTGTCGGATAGGTGGGAGCTGGACGTCGGGTTTGGAGTCCAGCATGGAGTTTTAAACTGCTAATAGCAAAATGCTCTGTTGTCTTTTCTCTCACAGGCAACATGCAGCTCATAACAAACCAATCCTCCCTCATCAGTTCTTCCGAGGAGCCCACTGAACCTGTGTCAGCTCAGGGTTCAGTGGGGGGACCCAGACACCAGCGCAGGCGGCAGCAAGGAGCCCTGCTCTGCGGCTGCCAACCTGGATCCTGCTGTGTGGTTCAGTAACGTGTCAAACCTGAAATAAGCTGCACTCTCCAGGAATCTGACTGCAGGATGCCAGGGTATTTTTAACACGGGAGTGGGTATATCCCAGAGACAGTGCAGTAGAAGTCATCTGAGGAGAAATAATTTTGCTAACCTTTATGTATGACAACTGTTCTCCCTCTGTGTCTGAGGGAGTTTGCAACATGAAGGTTCAGTAGCTGAATAATATAAAATTCATCAACAAATGTGAATCAGACAGACCAGGAAAAGGAGGGATGCTGAAAGAGAGAGAGCAACAAAACCAGATCTGAACTCTAAATACATTTCTTGAGAAAGTGGATTGGCAGCTGGTTTGGATGTGAACAGAGTACAACCAAATCTGGCCAGGCTAGACAGCAACAGACAGAAATGAACACGTTTGTGCAGGAGAAGGCAGAGCTGTGCGATGTGATCTCCCTCCCACAGTAATGCTGCTGCAAAGCTGGTGTTCTGGTGCACTGTAAAATAATCCCATAAAACACACCCACACTGGCACCCAAGTGGAGTCAACCAGTGAGTGACCAGCCCGTGACCAGCAGTGCCTCCTGAGGAAGCCCCTTCCCTGAGAACTCCACTGGAGCTGTGACACTGGCTGGATACCACAGCACATTGCCCAGTATAAAGGTCCAGGTGGGGTTAAATGTGCTGATAGAGATGGGAGTGACCCAGAACTCATCCGTACCTGCGTGCTGAAATCCTCCTTCACCATCTGAGATGCTGTTGTGCCAAACTGGCAACACAAGTGGTGCAAAGGGACACATCTCTCCACCACAATTATAAGTGGAACGAGCACTCTCCCCTCTGAACACAGTGAAGACAAACACTGAAGATTTCCTAGAAACAGTGAAGGCCAACACCATGGCTACACCAGGGGAACTTCATCTGCTGTGCTACATTACTACCCTATTGCTATTCAAAGCTTTTGGCTTCTTGAAACAAAAAAAGCCACTTGAGCACCTAGGAACTGATGTTTGTCTTGCCGTGTCCCCAGGTGATCGCTGCTTAGACTTGCACACACAGCTTATGTGCATGGTGACAGAAATAGGCTGGAAGGCAGCCAGAGAGCAGTTCCCACCTTCCTGCCTCAAGACCAAGCCAGGGAGACCTTCAGAAACACATGGCAGCTTTCATACCTTCTCCAAATAATCTGCTGTAGCTTTTACCTCTTTTTTTTTCTCTCAGGAAATTCTTCCTAACATCTAATGTCCAATTTCACCTATTGTAATTTAAAGCCTTCATATGCAGATAACAAACCAGGCACATGTCAGTCATGTCACATCTCCAAAGCCACACTGAAGTTCAACTGTCCAGGGCTTAACCTACTTTCAAGATACAAGATGAGGTCTTGTACTTTCCACCATGTTTAAACACCTCATTATAGAGAGAAAGTATATACCTAAAGGCACCTGGAGGCAGAAAAGCTTTCCTTTTTCTGGTTTTTGTGCATGTTAGTAAAAGGAAGGTGGAACTACTCTTACAGGGCCACAGCACCATCTGTGGCACTGCTTCCAAATCTCTTGTATCCATCTGACATGACAGTATGAGCCAGAAAGTATCACCAAAACCATTCACACACTTATGTCAACCTCCAAACACCTGATTTTCCTTCTAGTTCTATCCTGTCTACTGACAGTGATATGCCAGGGCCCTTCTCTTTAAGGCACAGCAAGGTGTACTCTGCTCTCTTTGCAGAATCCCCACAGGCTGTTAACACGTCTGTGTTGTATTTTTTCACTCTACATATCTATGTCTGTGTAATTAAACCAGTACAAACCCTTGTGCAGTGAGATTCACAGGGGGGGAGAGCTCACTCATGGCACATTCCCATTGAGGTGGATGTCTGACAGAGCGCTGATGGTACAACAGCACGACTACGTCGTCGTTCTTGAACCAGCACACGTGGCTCTCACAGCCAAGCCACAAGAATGACACCTCCTCCTTCCAATGGGAAGAAGGCAAAGGCAACTTATGGCCAACACCAGACTAGTCACCTGCCCACATATTCAGCATGACATTATACACAGATACTCTTATTTTTTGACAATTATGAGAAAGAGACTAACCCCAGAAGTTTGTTTGTCATGTGGAAGCGTCTTCTGAATTACTGTAGTTGCCAACCGTGAGGTGGTCCGAATCGGTTTCTTTACTGAAAAACAGTAGCTTTTTTTTTACAAGCTGCAATAAGGGACTAGGAAAGACTATCCTTAACATAACCACCCTTGAGCACCGATGGCCCCACATCCACAGCTTGCTTCCTTCTTGCCTGATGTTCCTGTATATTGGAGGAAGTGAGCAGGGCACAGGGGGCTGAGATGGGACTGTGGGCTCAAGGTTGACCACCAAGCTCTGTAAAGTAACTCTTGCTCTTCACCTAGCAGACCACTGATTCCAGCACACAGCAGCCCCTCACCACAGATGGCCTGGGCTGTGGCATGCTCACATAAAGGTAAGAGGGGCCTGTGATCTCAAATACTGTGCTCCCCTCCAGGCAGTATGGCCAACAACTGAGATCCACCAGAGCAGAAGCATGTAAAGGATGCCCAGCCAGCATGACCCAAGCCCCTGTGCTTCGTGCAGCCTCATGCACTCTGCTGAGCTGAGGTTCTTAACATACAACCCAACATCCTTTACCTGGAAGGACCCAGGCCAAGGAAAGAGTACAAGCATAATGTTCAAGAGAGAAAACAGGCTTTGGTACCTCCCCACTTGCAATTGCCAGGTTACTCACTGTTGTTCAGCTTTGGCTCGGTCACTTAGGAAGAAGAGGGCTGTGGCCAGGAAAAACATCCCTCCTAGGACAACGACAAACGGGCAGAGCATGAGTGCGTACCCCAAGCTGAGGAACTCCCAGACTGGGGACTCCTTTGTGCTTTGTCGTATCAGGTCTGAGATCTAGGAGAGAAGAGCAAAAAAATTAGTCAGATGAAAAAGAGACACGATAGTGGCGATAGGAACGTGATTTCCTAAACAATCACCCACTGAACATGTGCGTGAGGTTTAAAATGGAACAGCATGTTCAGTGGAGGCTGAATGTCCTTTGCATGCTTCAGCCTTCCACATGCCACTCTGGAGCCTGGGCAACTTATGCTGTGAGCAGCTTGGCAGAGGTTCTCCTGCCTGTCGCTCTCCTGGCCTGATATATTCTTCCCACGGCCCTCCTCATCCTCTCCCTGGCTGCTTCAGTGATGAACGTGTGGGTGTCTAACCTTGCTGGACTGACCAAGCCTCCTGGGGTGCTGGCAGGGCCACACTGGCACTGCTTGGTGGGTGATGGAGAGATCAATCTTCTCCAATTTCTATCAAGTCCTGCTGACTCCTACACCTTACCTACCTTTCAGCAAAAGGAGCTGATAAATTCCATTTCTGTGTATTGAGTGGGAAGGGGGAAATGTTTTTCACAGAACAAAAAACCCCAGAGATCCTATCTGATTTGCAGAAACAGAACTCTAACGTGGTTTTATCCCTGTGCCAGGTACAGGACTCATTCTCTCTTCTAACCTCCCAAGCTTGCTGCACATTGAAGTGTAATTGTGTGCAAGATGTGACTCTGCCCCCCGGGCTCAGACAGGGTCTGTTGCAGAGGGGCTGCACTCGCACCGAAGAACCACGCACCACCGAGTTTACGGGCTGAGGCAACCTGTATCTTCCACCAGCCAAAAAGCAGAATTATATGAAAGTGAACACAAGTTTGTGCCTCCACAAAGGAGCAGTGACATGCAATGGCAGTATTTAGTTCATTATGAAAAGCTTTTGCTAAAACTCAGTAATATTTAATGACTATAGCTAAACCAATCACTTTTTAATATTTACTATCCAGCAAACAATTTTACTCTCCATAAATCCAGCAGAGCTGTAGCAGCAGTAGGGATGAGTTTCAAGGCATTGAGTATTTAAATGTCCAGCTCTGTTTTTATCTGTGACCTTTTGTTGAGGCAGAATACTACTTTATACCAAAAGACTGCACGGAATTTGCAGCATAAAATCCTACTGCTGCGCACACACGCAAATCGCTTCCAGAAATAGTCAAAGCTTGTGCAGCAACTTCTAAACTGCTACATTACTGCTAATGAAAAAGGTGGTGTCAGATAGAAACTACAAACAAAATCCAACATTCAAGGCTTAAATCTAAAGACACTTGAAAATCAAGTGAGAAAATGTCACACCCACGAGAAATCACCAACCCGCTGCCCTGCAGCCAACTGTGGCGACCTGAAAGGTAAATGCGCGTAAAGAGATGCCCCAGCAGAGGCTGAGCACAACAGAAGGTGACAGAACGATGACACTCATGGGGACTCAAATGAACAGGTCAGAGTGTGCTTTAGCAGGGAGACTCTGGTGGTTTCAGTGCCTTAATATCCATCTTACAGCTCAGCCTGGCTCCTACTATGGTGAAGGAAAGGAGGAAAGGCCAGCCTGATGCTGGAGGCGAAACCATTCTGCACGCAACAGCAGAGGACTTTCATTATGGAGCATTCTCAAGGAGAGAGGAGTGAATAAACACTGGAAGAGCATATCTACAGAAAGAACTGAAGGCTTTTAGCCAGGCTTCTCTGTTTCTTTCCTTGCCCTAAAAAGGAGGAGGGGAGAATTCCAGTGCTTGGGATTTAGCTAAGGAAGTGTTTCTGTCCCCTTAAAGAGAACTTTATTCACGGTGTGTAACACACACAAAGAAAACCAGGATTGTTATGAACAAGTCTCGTGAGAACTGATGGTTAAGAAAGTCCTTAGACTGAAGGCAAATAACAGTGGCTATTAGTCTGACAAGACTTATTAAGAAATAGCAACACCATTTGAATGTGTAAAGAACATACTCACGGGAAATTAGCAGCACATGCACTGCACCCAGAGGGCAGGGACATCAGCTGGTAATTTATTCCCTCTTGTAGCCAGACACCTCAGTTCCCAAAATTTCCCTTACTCTTCATTATGAACCAAAATCCAGCACTGAATCAGCCCCTCTGTGTGTAATAGCCAGAATGGAAGCTATTCTAAAATAGAAATTTAAAAATTCTAAACCACTTTTCATTTTTGGGAACAGATACAATTATCCTCCAAAAGGACCAGACAATAAATCACTCGACAAATTGATATGATAAATGAGCAGTAGAGGATGAAAAGCCAGGCATGAGCTCCCAATTGCTTTCTCTTATGGATGACATGACATTCTAAGCTAAAATCAGCTTTGAAAATGTAAAGTCTCCAACAAATAAAACTCCCAATGCAGCTTGCCCCACACCTTCCCTTCTAAGGCATCATGTTGACCTTTTATATCAACAAATCATGTTAATATTGTATGTGATACCTTTTTCATTTTTAACCCAATAAGTGCACATTTTAGAAAAAGCAGTATTTCCTCCCATCCAAGGTATAATTCTTCCCACCAAGCCAGCTGGGCTTGTGCATCTAGGTTTTGTATAATCCCCTCACCCATGTCTGCAGCTCTCAACCCTCGAACTTTATCGAGGCCCACGGATATGTTTTCGCTGTTAATTTATAGTCGCTATTCCCTGTTGTTTTGTTCCACTCGGTTACAAGCCACCTGCTAAGACTGGAACTTTGGCATCTCCTCTCAAGAGGACACAGGACATAATTACAGACTCGGGCTCCAAGAATGACACACTGTTTGCCAAATGGTCTGCTCCATATTGCCAATTTTTGGCTTTCCAGACTCCTTGCAACATCCTGAGTTGTCTAACTGTGATTTGGCAAAACCCCATCTAGCATCAGATTCGGTGTCTTCTCTCTATGATGACTAACAAAATGCGGGGGCTGCAAGCACAGTCAGTGCCAGATCTTCATCATGGAGTCATGGGTGGGATTCCTTTCTTTGTTCTGCCAATTGCTAGGTGGCAAAAAAACATTCAAAACATTTACCTAAAATTTGGGGGTGGAAAATCAATAAGGAATTGTTGCTGCTGCTTTGCAGTCTAATCAAAAGTCTTTGATAACATCCTAACTATGAAAGTTCAAATCTTTTTTTTTCCCTTCACTGTGTAACAGAGATCTCAGACCACGAGGAATGACTTTGCTAAATAAACTTCAGCTCATGGCATTTTTACACCAGGATACAAATAGCTTGTGTTCGGCTGGTGGCAGCCAACTGGATGGAGTCCAGCTAGAGAAAATGCTCACTTTCCAGAGGATGAACAGTACAGCTACAGTGGGTATGATCCAAAATCCCCAAATCTCTCAGTGGGTCTCAATCTGAGAGTGAAGATGATGAAGGAGAAAAGAGAAACTTCATTACTTTTCTTGGAAAGCATGTGCTGTGTTTTTTGGAACACTGGACAAGCTATTGATGGAATAAAAGCTCAGGTGGGCTGAAGCCCTAGAAAGAGGCTCGCTTCTGTGGTACTATCCCTCCTGACCAGCATGAGTCGATAAATTAAACTGATTTACTAATTAGACAATGTAATGGTAACAACATCTTTGAAATCATCATTTTATCTGCCCTGTGTCATCACCCAGTCATACATCTCAATTCCTCTGCAACTGCTTGATTTTTCTAAATCTCTGACTTTGCTTCTTGGTCACAAATCTTGCTCCATAAAAGGATATTTCCACTGCAGTACCTGGCACAAATACCTGATTTTCATTATTACCAATGTGATACAAGCCAGGTTCTCCCTGGCTCCTCTCTTCAGTACAGTTCCCTAACACAGCACTCCCTGTAACCCCACAGTATCACCACAATACTTTGAGGTTCATCTACCCTGAATGCAGACATACATGCAAAAGATTTCTTTGATTTTTGAAAATAATCTAATATGAATGCAAATGAAGACTAGAAACAAAAATTAAGGGATTTTATAAAGTAAAAGTAAACAATTTGCTGGATCTGTGGGGGAGCACAAACATGCTGTGCTAAATGGCATGAGAAACACTTTATAAAAAGAGGAAGTAATCCAACTATTTTATGATACTCATTCTGAAAGCCACAGAAAGGTAAAAAAAAAAAAAAATCATATTCTAAAAGTTATTTCAATTTGAACATTAGCATGTTTGGATGTTGGAGGAAAAAAAACCAAACATCTGTTAATCTTAATAGTGTCCTTTTGAGAATGCAAACAAATTTAATACCTGGCTGGTGACAATATAAATATCCCGGATTTGTGTGTGGTACCCAAGTTTTCCTCAGCAATATCCAGAGCAAGGATTCCTGCACTGCTTCACCTGGGGCAGGCTCATCTGTTTATGCCCTTGTACTCCCTCCCAGGATTAGCAGGCAGCATTAAATAAGTGGTGCTTCCTTGAAAAGGCTGCAGTAAATTAAAATACTCAATCAAGGGTTCCGCTTGCAATGCCAGCAAATGGACTTTGTCAGTCTCTTGGTGTTAGAAGAACATTTGCATCCAGACATCGTTTGCCCTGGTTAACAGGAGAGGGTTCAAAGTCTATTTTCTTCATGTCGTTGTTCCCCCATGTTGCAGAAATCAGACATCTCATCCCAAAAGGTGCTCAGCACCATGAAAACTCTGTGTCCATACTGGGAGCATACAGGGTCCTTGGCATCTCAGAGAAAATGCCACTTATTTAAAGTGATTTTTAGTGCACCAAAAAGGAGTGACAGAGCAAATGGGACAGAGCATGAAATACCTGAATGAAACAACAATCAGCTCTGGATTTCTGGGCTTTCTTTAATGAGATACTTTTACACACTATAAACATCAGGTTATCAAAAATACTGAGAACCTGCACTTCCAGCCAAAGTCACGGGGAATGACTGGTGCACAGCAGCTCTGGAAAAAAACAGATCAGGCTGTGAACCCTTGGCAAAGAGATTTTTATATATGGGAAGTCATGTGGTTTTTTAGGGCAGATTTAAATCTTCTCTGTTGCTGAGTCATCAGAAGTGGGAAGTTTGTTAGCTCGTTGGAATGAGGAGATAAATCCTATGTGGATTGGTCTCCAGGTGCTTAATTCTCCCCTTTTTTTGCAGCTGACAGCCATATCAAAGATTTGCCCTTTCCACAAAGGCTTTTAAAAGGCTTTTAATTACTCAGCTCAGCCAGGACAAGAGAAATCCTCAAAATTACTGCTTGAAGAAACAGATAATAAGGATGAAGGGCTGAGGGCTCTCTTCCTTGCAGCACTTCCCTGACACATATATCAGACGTTGGGCTGCAACAAGGGTTAAGTCCCAGTTTACCCACCACAATCTGGGTCACATGCAAGCACGAAGGTGGGGGCAGATCTCTATGGGAGGAGTGATACCATTAGGGCTAGAGAACATCAGTCCAGCACTTGGTAAAGAACAATAAATAACATGATTGTGTATCACATTTCTCTACTATCTCCATCAGCTGATGGAAGATGCTGCCTATACATACTATATATGCTATAAATATTAGAACATGGAACATGCTGTAACAAGGTAAACAAGTCAGAGACCTCTGTTCCATCCTTAATCCCACAACAGGAATGGAATTGCTCTTGATAGTCCATAAAACAGAGAGTGATGCTAGGAGATTAAATTGCACATTTCTGTTACAAGATATGCTTGCCTTTTTCAACCCAAGTTCATGTCACACCCTGCTTTGGCAGAAGGGACCAGCAAGCACATCATGTGTTTGAGGAACGGCTGCACAGGTCAGACAGGGACAAGAAGCCCAGATCACAGCATCACATCACAACGATCCACTTTATTCCACTACCCTGCTTTTAAGTCAGATAGAAGTGGATTTGAGCCCCAATAGGCTGTGGCCTGTTTTAATCTAGCAAACTAAAGTGGAAAAAAATGTTAGTCCAGAGTAAATATGTCCACAGATCTACTCTGAAGTAGCCATAGCATTGTAAACGATAGAATACAAATTTTGAACAGTAATACATGCTTCCTCAGGAAGGCAAGTCTTTACATGTACAACCACTTTCTATATGTATATATTTACTTGGATGGGTAAACACCTTTGAAACCAAATCAACAAAAAGGCTGTCTCAAACTGGGACAAGAAGGCTGTGAAATCTACACCTCCAATTATAACTTTCATTAAAGAAGTGTCTTAATTGCTGCATTTACTAAATTTTCCTTGAGTTGCCTCTAATCAAATGCTGATCTGCCTTCCCTGATACTCTGCACCAGTGATAATTAACACTGTTCTGTTAACTACTTGCTAAAGGAAGGTCATTAACATTCTTGCTATTTAAGTAGCTCATTAGATCTAGTTTATCAACCTACTAATATAAGAAAGTTGGGGAAGGGTGGGAAGTGAAGGGTGACAAGTGATAGGCTTGTTCTTAACATTTTTCCAGGTAGTATGAGGAGTTGCACAACACCCCAGTGAAAAAAAACAGGACAGCTCAGATTTGCTTACAATTAATTATAAGGTGGCTCACACTCAGATTTCTTTTTTGAAAGGAGACTGTTCAAAGAGAAGACGCCTCTTCAGACACTTGTGATCTCTACTGCCAGGTGAAAGGTCTTCCAAGAGGAGGCCATCAGAGACCCAGCAGTTCAGGTAACGCTGCCATTTGCATAGCTAGAGACAGACCAATGGGGAGAGCTTCTGCATGACCCTCAGCACACACATGAGTGATTGGGGTCCCCCCTTTTCACAGAGCCCAGTTGCCAAGCCAGTGATATACTGTCTTGACATTGCTTGGCTGGAGGTTTTGTGCCTCAGGGAGATGAAAGATGCAGCAGCCAAGGAGGTGAGGACAGGTGGGTACCACCACCAGCACAGTACAGGGAGTAGCTTTTAGCCCATCAAAAGGTGCTGGTGGAGGAGAGCTGATCTCTAGCACTCCAAAACACTATCCTCACACATTGCTGTCGCCAAGTGATGAGCAGATACAGACAAGTTTCGATCCCTACATCTGATGGATGGTTGCACAGGGGAGATGAGAAATAATTTAATAAAGCAGAAAGCTAAGAGGAGAGTCAACAGCACCAGAGCAGCAAGGACAGCATGTGCCCACGGCAGCAATTTCCCTGGCACATGTAGAGAGAGCAAAGCCGGCAGGAGGTGCCCGTATCTCATCACAGCCAGGGCTAGAAACAAGGCAAGGATTGAAGGAAGGAGAAAGCACTGCTGTGCTCAGATAGGCAGCAAATGACAGACCTGGAGGAAGGAAAGAAAAAGTAAAATTAAAAAACGACTGCCTGTACTTGGTTTTCCTGAAGCAAAAGAGTATGTCAGCAAGTGGAGGAAGGCTGCTGTTTGTGTGAAGGAATAACGTAAACCCTGAGTAGGGAAGACAGGTCCATGCAGGCACATGCAGAGGTGAACATACAGGTGCAGACTCACTAGCACTTCTTACAATTATTTAATTTTAAAAGGTATCAAAGATATAACCAGAATGAATAATAAAAAGAGCTCAAACATGAGAAAAGTTAACTGTATTTCACATTCTGCTGCTGGATATCTCCACTCAGCTCCTCCAAGTCTGAAATGCTGTCTAGGTATTCGTGCACAAGAAGAGCAGCCAGAAGACCTTCATCTGATACTCGAGTGGTAGGATTTGGGGTATTTCTCTTAACTGTTCTGTGCTTCAGCTACCATGCCTGCATAGTGAGACCTTTCAAAGTCAAGGGAAGCACTAGAGATATTTGGGTGTAATGCATCAAACAGCTGAAATTTCTCACTGACCAGCTGAAGAATATTATGGCATTATACTCCAAGTTGTTAGAGAGGAATTATTGTAACTCTGCAGGTTATCACAAAGGTCCTAAAAAAGTTGCAGTTATCTAGGAATAAAAACTGTCTTGTCTAATGAAATACTGCAGCAATGCCTGTTCTTATTTGTGAATGTATAGGCAGCACTGATTTATAGTAACTGATCTCAGTGCTTGGCAGGTAGTAAAACCTTATGCAAATTACAGCTGTCACTCTAAAACTGTATTTGCATAATTGCTTTGTAAGTCAATCTTAAGCTTTTTACCATAATAAAAGTTATCAATATTTAAAGAGACATGAAAAATAATCATACATAGGTGCTTCCTTCCACTTAGTTTTTATACACTAACATATATTTGGTACTTTGGGTGATTGTAAGGAACTGCATTGCATGATTTGGAACTGGGGGAGACTGCAGACAAATCTGAGTCTGACCTTCAGCTCTTACAGCAAGGGAGCAATAGCACACATGAGGCTGCAGCTGTTAAGCACCTTCTACATTCCATATGAGGATTATAAGATCAATACAACATTTATTGGTATCCAGCAAATGGAAACAACTGCCTGTGACAGCTTAGTCCTACAAGGACATGGGTGGCTGAGTCTTTATTAAGAGCACTGCTAGAGGGAATCTCTCTATGAATTCCCCCAAACCATGTAAAATTCCAGCCACATCTGGATCAAAACACTGCTCATTTAGTGAGGGAGTTTCAGGAGCATTTTGTAAGCAGTCAGAGGGAACAGCAGACCTTCAGGATCTCAGATAAACTCTGAGTGATCAGGAGGCTGAGTTTCACCGACTCCGAGCATGCCTGTTACTGCAGTTCAGTTGATTTATCCTGCCTTCTGCCTCTCTCTCTCAAGACCTACATTCTGCTCTTGGTCTGCTTCATGGTAACTCTGAAGTAACAGCAGTGAGAGTTGATGTCCTCAGTCTGGGGGTTCCTAGAACAATTATGGGAATTGGGTTTCCAAATTTGCCTTAAAACCCACAGGAGTAGGTTGCTTAGCTCCCACAGACTGCCTTGAAGATCCTAGTCATAATCCTGTAACCTGCCTGAGTGAGATTTCTATCCTGCATGAAAGACTCCATCCTACAGCTCAGCTGGACAATTCCAGTGACAAACACCTGCAGATTTTAACAATAAAGTTGATTGCTTCTCTTAGCTCTGGTTAAGTTGGCTGTTTGTCCTTTCACTTTAAATAGTATTTGGTTTGGTGTGTTATGTGAAAGCTGCAGTTGTCCTTTCAGTCACTGTAGCACAGGGAGCATGAGTCAGCAGAGCCAGTCCAGAGGCTACAGAGAAGGATGCTGGTGCCTTCCATGACATGAGTGCCTCACTCCTGCTCTCCTGCCACAGAGCCTTGTACTTGGATAGTCTCCTCCCAAATGAGAACTGCCCAACCACTACAGCATCAGAAAAAAGTAATTCAAAATCATAATTAATATTTTCCCAGTCTAAAGAAAGCCTAAGGCAGCTATTCCAGGCTGGTATCCTTAAGTAACTCACAACGTGCTTGATCTCGCAGTACCAGAAGGGCAAAGCACATTATTTTCTAAAACCAAAGTCCTTTTTTTTTTAATCTGTGACACTAAAAGCCCTAGGCAACTTTCAAGATTAATTGCAATCATTCAGAGTCCTCTCCATTCCTCCTGGACATCACTCTTATGTAAGAAAAAGCGTGAACATGCAGCAGAGTCACCTGAGACAGCCTCGCCTGCATCTCCTCGCCTGCATCTCCTCGCTGCCGCCTGCCTTCAAAGCACACTGACTGCATCCTCCGACCTGACATTCCCTGCGTCGCCCGCCCTGCACAAAGCAGTCTCTTCTAGTGATTCCTCTGTTCTTGCCACTTTCAAATAATTTCTAAAATAAGTTCATTTCTCCCTGGGTGCCCAGAACACTGAAGTAAATAAAGTGCAAGCCAAAATGTACATATTTATTCTCTTGAGACATTTCTCATTTCTTTGGTTTGTTCAGCCTTATCTGTATCTGTCTCTTCGTGTATGCTTCAGAAGATTACA
>NW_010303548.1:0-513 GCF_000700745.2 Antrostomus carolinensis
GAACTCCCTGATGTCCACGAGGACGTTCCCCCTGAAGCAGGACACTTTGACATAACGCATCTTCCCGATCTGCGGGGACACAGAGCCCGCGTTAGACCAGCCCGCGGGTGGGGCCTGGCGGGGCGCTCAACGTGCCAGGGGACTCGTGACAGAAGAGCCCGGGCGGAGCACTCAGCCCCGCTGCCAGCGGGGGGAGGAGAGGGGAGACTGGGTGAAGAGGAGGAGGAAGGATGTGTCCCTAGCGCGGTCCCCTGCCCTCCACACCTGGAACATGCCCTCCTCTTCACTGCCTCGTTCTGGAGGTTTTTCGGTCACCTTTGAAGTTTTGGCCTCTGTTTTCAGCCTTTTCTCTGGCTTAGAAGACATTTCTTTCTTTCTTTTCTACAAAGAGAGATCACCAGTTTGAACAGCCTGGTCTGAGGAGCTACAGCCCTTCTCCTGGGCTGCACCGGAGCCTCCACAGCACACCAGTTCCACAGTCCACAGACGAGGCACATGTGTAACTGGGCACAC
>NW_010303549.1:0-12331 GCF_000700745.2 Antrostomus carolinensis
TGCCTGGGGTTGCCCCGACCCAGGTGCAGTATGATACTGTTTGCTTCCTAGTGGCTGCACAGTCAATAATTAGTTAATAATAACAAGTTGTGTATTTTAATATCACAATCTGGTTAACAATTACTGTATTTAAGTTTTTGCATTAGATTTTTAATGCTGATACAGAAGATAATGTAAATGTCAATAGCTGGACAAGGAATTTTGGTACGTTAGGCCATAGATTGTAATTGATATCAAATTTAATATCAGGGTTATCTCTCTTGCATCTGCCAATAAGAAAAGCTGTACTGATACACAGATAATTGATACCTATAGCCCAATTCGCTGTCTCTGACAGTGGCAGCAAGAGAAGCATTCTAAGGAGAATGTGTAAGCCTGGATGAATTCTGTGGTCCATTCCTCTTCTACTCCCCATGCATCCAGAAGCACTTATATTTAAGAGTGTTAGGAGGTACCTCCTAACCTCTTCTGCATGTTATCTTTCTATAGATCTAATGCCCATGAGATTTCCTAATCCCATTTTTAACTGGCATGTGCTGTCTGCCTCCTCGACCTGCTGCAGTTACAGGCTCCAGAAGTTCACTACCCACTTTATTTTTTTTAATTAAAAAAAGACCTAGTTTAATTGAGTGTTTCTCAGTCACAGTATTTTGGGAGTTGGTGAATAACAATTCCACTCTCCCTATATTTGCTGCCTCTTAGCCTTCTCCTCTCCAAACCAAAGAACTCCAGACACCTTAATCTCTCCCATAAGCCATTTGATTGCTTCAGCCCCTTGACTGCTGTAGTTGCCCTTCTCTTCTAGCATCTTTAACTTCATTCGGACCATCTTGAGATGCAGAGAATAAAACAGCATTCAGTACTCAAGATGTGGGCATGCAAAGTTTTTGCATAGTGGCAGAACTGTCCCCTCCATCTTAATTTTCTTCCTGATCATGTGCAACATTCTGTTGAAATTTCAGCTGTCACCGTACATGGAGCCAAAGATTTCAGAGACCCTTCAGTGATAGCTCAGAGATGTCTCTCTGGAGTTGTATCTGCTACTTCCAAGCTACACATCATGGAGACATATTTTCTTGCAGAAGCATCACTACATTTGTCTTTACTGTTGTTCTTCTCTCATCTGTTTGACAACTCAATCTTACATGAAGTCTTTCTGAACTTTCTCAATATTGTCAAGCTTTTGACTACTCCACAGAACTCAGTACCTTCCTTAAACTGGGAGATGTCACTGTTCACCCCATTCTTCAGGTCACTGCTGAAGACTATTGAATGAAATTGTCTCTGGCCCTGATCCCTGCAGAAACACCCTGCTCAGACTTCTCTATCCTGAAAAATGATAAACTCTTAAGCTCTTAAGAGCCCTTAAGCTCTGCTTTTTGCTTCCTGTTCGTTAATGGATCTTTCATTCAGCCCTGTGACAACTCACATTCTTTAATAACCTCTGATGCACAACCTTGTCAAAGGCTTTCTGAAAATCCAAGTATGTCTACAGAATCTCCTTCACCTGTGCGCTTTTCCTCCCCATTCAGTGATGAGGCACAATTTCCCCTTAGAGAAGCTATACCAGCTTGTTTCCAACTGGCCACACTTACCCATATCCTAGTCTTCACTATGGATTCTACCATCTTACTAGGGATGGAAGCCAGAATTGTTGATGTGCAGTTCCCAGGCACCCTTTTGAGCCCTTGTTGTGGATAGGTATTACTTTGGCAGTCTGCTAGTATTTGGGGAGTGGGTGTTTGCAGTGCTAGGTTACTTAGCTTGGCCTGAGGTCTGCAATCTCACATTTGAATTCCTGTGAACTTGAGTGAATGCCAGCCAAACCTGGTAAATTATTAACCTCAAAATTATCTAACATCTTCTATGTATCTTCTTCCATTTGAGCGGGCTCCTCTGACCTCTTTGGTATGAAGAAAATTTGAGTGTGGATCTCTTAAATGCCAAACTTTCACCTGTTGTACCTTACTTAACTTTCCTCTTGTGCTTTAGTTTCCTGTTGAGTTACCTTTCTGTCTGTCTCTGACTTCCTCTCAGACAGCTTTTTTTCATCTATACTATTACAATTCATCCTCATTGTAGTTTGCTTTGTGTGGGTTGTTAAAGCAAATCTAATGTTGTTGCAGGTGGTCTCCTCTTTGCAGTTAATGGTATGCCTTATCCTGGAGAGGCAGAACCTGTGCAAGGATTTGTGATGAACTTCTCTACTGGAGAAATAATTGATACTTTCATTCCGCTTAGAAAGGTAGAGTATTGCAGAGTGCCTGGTGTATATAATGATATATGAGAATGTTGGTAACATCCTATTTCTCCAACTTTCATAAGACTATTACAGGATATAAGATGTTTTATAATGTAATGTATTCAAGAAGAATTCTTTATAATAATAATTTAATAAAAACAGTAGAATTTTGGGTCTTAGTTTCTACATGTGGTACATATTTAAAAATTATACTACCCACAATATGATTCCTATAGATAATACCTTCCTTCAGAATGAGCCTATTTTATTGCTGTCAGAGAGTTCTTAAAAGCTAATTTAAGAGAAGAACAAAGGACTTGAAATAGTCATGTATTTAGATGCCAGTAATATGTCAAAAAATGGAGTATGTTCCTAAGCGGAAACAAAATTTAACTCTATGGTTACATCCCTTCTTTACAGAAGATTAGTGTGGAAGTTGAGGCTAAATGTCATTCATGCAGTATCGTACATAAAAATATATTTATTTTAAATACAATTTTCCATATATTGTCTTAGACTAAAGAATTAAGATTCCCATTTCTGGGTAGCACATATACTCTTGTTATTTGCAGTTCAGTTTTAAATTATATTAGAGTTGGGTTTTTTTTTTTTTAGTATAGCAAATAGCTCTGTTGCATACAAACTGACAAAAACTAAGTATATGGGCTTGAAACCAAGACTGATGATTTTTTAAATATATATTTCACAAGATAAAATTGAATGCAAGAATATAACTATAAAAATTGTTTAGCATGGATACAGCTAATAATCTCCATGTTGTTATCCCTGGAGAAGGCAAACATAAAATAGGAATCAAATTCCTCTCCCTTCACTCATATTAGGCCTTCACACCAGCACCTGCTGCATTTTCCAGTCTAAGGACTGGCTATGACCAGTCTCAAATTCAGGGTTAAGGAGGCCTCATCAGTGTGTAGACACATAAGAGTAATCTGTGACTGCTTGTCTTCACAGAACTTTGAGATGCCACATGATGTTGTTGCTTCAGAAGATAAAAAAGTATTCATTGGAGATGTTCATGCCAGAGCAGTGTGGAAGTTTGCATCCACAGAAAGTATGTTCTTTTTGTTCTTAATGTCCCAACTTCACATTTTGTGTCTTCAGATCAGTACCACTTACCTGGTATCACTGGTGGCTTAATGAAAATGATTGAAGCTCCAGGCTCTGTCTCCAGAAGTTGTGTGCTAGTGCTCAGTTTTCATTAAAAGACCATTCTTCAGCATTGCTGCATGCTTTGTCAAAGGAGAGTCCTGAACACGAGTTCATTTGTTGCAGGAGGAATCAAAATGCATTTAGCTCATGGTAGATCAGTCCCTTGTCATATCAACACCTGCTTAAACAAAAGCACAACTCTTTAGCATTTTAGTAACTTTAATGTATCATTTGCTGAGAAGTGAACTGCTTCCTTTGAAGTTATCATATAGGAAACTTCCAGGGGCTGAAGTGAAAACAGAAGTCAACTTAAAATTTATATTAATTTCATTGGGAGTATTCATCATTAGAAAATAAATCTAGTATAATTTGAAGTTCTATTTCCATTAAGTGGAACCACTTCCCTGTTTTAATTGAGTAACCCCCAAACCAAGCAACCTGACTTCAGGGAGAGGGATCTGATTAGTCAGGCATCAATTCAGTAGGATTTGGAGAGACATTAGATATTTTGCAGAAATAAAAATATAATCCACTTTTACATTATGTTGAATACAAAATGTATGAGAGATATAAAACCTCAGGCTTCAGGGTGTCAGTCAACCAGTAAGAGTCTGCTGAATAAATGAACTTCTGACTAAGTCAGTTATTCCATATTTGTCTGTTTATCATTCACGGGTTTTCCTTTGAGTCATCTGGTATCAGCTGCTGTTAATAACAGGAAACTAGACCAGATAAATTGTAATTCTGACTGGATATGTTTTTTTCTGTGTATACTAACCTGAACAAGAACACTTGTAAGCTTTTATTCAAAGAAACATGAGAACAAAAAAAATAATGGAATTATTCATCACTTAAAAGTTAGATGAGGAAAGTCCTTGTATATATTTTTCTTTTTAGCCTTTGCTGCAGTATAAAACTGCGGTAGATAAGGAGCCCTGATTCAGCCAGCCTTTAATCCATCATTATTTTAATAATAATTAAGAGTTTTATTTTTGTGGGAATCCCTGAACCTTTACACGTGCCCATAAAATCTCTCTGTGGCATAAGAATTATTGCAAACACCTTCCATGAATCAAGCTCTTTTCTTCTTTCTATGACCTTATGAGCTATCATTTGATTTATGTTGACTCTCCTTGGTGAAGTTCAGATGCTGATGGGATTGTTTACTGTAGGCTGTACTGTGTATTTGAGAAAGCTAGCAGGAAAATGTCACTGAGTGTCTTTCTGAAATGTCAGTTGTCCTGAAGAATAATTTTGTTTTACAGAAATGGAACATCGGTCAGTTAAAAAGGCTGGTATTGAGGTACAGGAAATAAAAGGTTAGTCTGATTCATAATGGAAATGAAGGAACCAGTATTTTCACACATAGACTAGAATTGCTTCTGCCAAGTTGGAGGGAAAAATGCTAACTAGTTTCACTTTTGTTTCATTTTTCACCATTATGTCATACAGTGATTATAGATAAAATGAGCTGACGTAGGATGCACTAGAAAGCAGCTTGTAAACACTATTTTACAACCAATCTAAACATTTCCTTTTCAGTCATAAGTGCTTCACAGACACTAAGATAAAAATTTAACTAGTGGATTAATTCCATTCCACCATCTGGTATGGTCCAGATTGGTATCTGTGTCAGCTCCCTTAGCCGCCTTGCCAGTCACACCATATGGCAAAAAAAATATTTTCTTCTGTTTAGATTTATTTCCCTAAATCTACTTCTTTCTTTTTTTTCAATTTATCTGCATGAAAATGGAAAAAAAAAAAAAAAAAAAGGAAAATAAAAACATGTAGAAACTTGATATAAAAAATAGAGACATACATGTAGAGGAGATTGGAAGGGGTAAAATAGCAATTCAGGAAGATAAAAACTAATTTTAACCTTTACTATTCTGTTGTGTAGGTCTTTGTTGTTGAAAAGAAAAAGTTCATTTATCTTTCAGAAAAACAGTACCAGGCAACAGAGAGGCCTTTATAAAATGTTCATATGTTCTTAACCATTTTTCTTTGGTGGAATTCAGAGCTTGTGTGGTTTGCTTTAGCCATGCGTATGCAGACAGAGAAAAATACCAAAGGATCCCAACTGCCAATTGCAAACATATAGAATAAAGCAGAATAAATCGGCTGACATTATAAAACAATGAAATCCTTATTGTGAGAACTGTTATCCTTCTATTTTATCTCTGTTGGTACATCAGTCCTCCCCAAGCACTCAAAAGGGAAGTGCTGTACATTACAGCATCAACAATACAACAAATCTTGGTATATAATAATGCATTTCAATTTTCTTTAGGAAGATACTGTGCTAGGTGACACTTAAAATGTTACAGAGAGAAATACAATAGTATCACCAGGGTAAGAAGCAGTTTTTAAGTAACAATTTCCAAAACTGCTTGGGGTACATAGACTGAAATTAATACCTTTCAACTCCACCTAAAGAAAACAGATAGCCAATAGACTTTGTTTCATCCTCAGCTTAATATATGGACAGGAGTGGCCTGCACTTTCACAGCCTCCTGGTGACTGACTGTTACCTGCACTGCTGTGAAGTGGGAGAAAAGACATGGAGAACTGTAATTTTGCCCAGAGGTGGGCAAGGTATCTTGGTGGAGGAAAATTGCTCTTGGCTGTAACTACTGTTTGAACAGACAGCATATTATCATTGTGCCATTGTTATAATTGTATTAGTGGTAACAATTATATCATTGTTAGCATCGTATTAGTGTTAAGTGTAAACCAAAGCATTTACTATTCCCTGAGAATAGAACGTCATTTTAAGTTTGATACAGAATCAAAATAGAATTGATTCAGAGTGCGTTTCTGATGCAGCTACTTCTTAAGACATGCAGTTAAGTCAGACTTTAAAATATAAAGCTAGACAGTTTTACTATTTAAAAGTTAGCACAACATGTGATCTTTTATACATATACAAAACAACAGAGGATTTTATTTAAATTTATTTTCTCCTTGTAGGTTGAGAGGTAACAAATTAGTCAGGAATGATTCGATGCAGTTTTCAAAAGTTCTACAGATTTACAGAGCCAAAGTTCCTTCACAGGATGTAGCAGTTCTGAAAATTTAACTTTTTTGTTACAAGTTTATTAAGAACAATTTTAAATGCTTTCCTTTTTGTTTATGGTAATACAGCATATACTGGATTTCTATATTTCTTGTGGAAGTGATATTTTTTATATTACATCACACACCTATTTGCAAAAATAGATCTTTTGGGGATTTTTCCTGTACTTTCAATGGTCAATACTTTTTAAGACAAAACTCTTCCTTACACCTCTCCTTTCCCCATTTGAGAAAAGGGGAGAGCATTTTTGCTAGTGAGTGATATCATTCAGGCTCTTTGTACATTACCTTTGAGATAACATCAGCAAGAGCTAAAAATGTCTCCATAAGTGTTTGTCTTTTGTTTCCATGTTACTCAATACTTCAGGTATTTTAGCTTATTCTTTTCTTCAACGCCTTGTTCTATGTTGCTTGATGTATATGGATTACATATTTAAATTTTCTTCTTTTTAAAGAATCAGAAACAATTGTAGAAGCCAGATTGAAAAACAACCCAGAATCTGCAGACCCTCTAAAGAAGCAGGAAAAACAACATTTGGTCCAACAGACCAGCACTGGAGTTTCCTTTGTTCTTATTACAACTCTTCTAATTATCCCTGTTGTTGTTCTGCTGGCAATTTTAGTATTTATCCGATGGAGGAAGACAACTGTCTATGGAGGTAACCATGAGTAACTCTAGAAAACAGGCTTTTATTATTTTTATTTTTTTTCAAAACATTAAGGAACACTGAGGGATGAGGGTGTGAAGAGAGAGGCTTACTGTCCCTTTGTCCTCCTGAACAATTACTGTGATGCTGCACGCAAACTAAAATCAGCATGCGCACAGCATCTGTATCTCCCTGTGCCTTTAATATTACTTCTCAAGCCACTACCTCTTCAGAACGTGTATCTAAAAACTTGAATTGGTGTCAAGACAAAAATTGATACCTCAAAAATGACTAGAATATATTCATGTTATCATCTAGAATGCATAAATTTTAATACTCTGAAGATAGTTTGATTTTCACTTTGGCATTTTTAAATTCTGGAGAACAAAGGACTCTATGGGTATTATAAAGGTATAAGCAAAATGCA
This sequence comes from Antrostomus carolinensis, assembly GCF_000700745.2. Lineage (NCBI taxonomy): Eukaryota > Metazoa > Chordata > Aves > Caprimulgiformes > Caprimulgidae > Antrostomus > Antrostomus carolinensis. Next base: position 7,562 of record NW_010303549.1, read on the forward strand.
AACAGTTAACATATACAAGAGATTATATATTATTGTTAACTACTACCTTGTGCATTTTGTGAGTCGGACATGTTTCCGTAATGCACCTCAATCCATTGCTGTGAGCGTCTTAATTGGTACTTACAATGCTATGTAAATTTGTTTGTAATTCATTTTATATAACAACATTATTTTTTGAGAAACTGTTAGACTGCTGTAGGAGTTTGATCATTACACTTCTTATTTGGTATGGTATAAATAATTTTATCAAGATATTCTCTTTAAGAGAAGTAAATGTACATGGAATAGACAAATAACAGTTATGCCACTGGGTAGGACATACTATGACAGAGTAGGTAATTCAGCAAGCTAACATTGCTGTGCAAGTGCATTCGATGTATTTTATTTGAAGATTTCAGTGTGCAGCTTCCTGACTCTTTACGTTCAGACATGCTTAGCACATTAAGTGTTCTAACACTGTAGACTACTGCTGTTACTGCTGTTAATGGATATGATCTGATTTGTGTTAATGGGTATGGATTGTGTTCAAGGCCAGGTTGGATGAGGCTTTGAGCAACCTCGTCTGGTGGAAGGTGTCCCTGCCCATGGCAGGGGGGCTGGAACTAGATGATCTTTAAGGTCCCTTCCAACCCAAACCATTCTATGATTCTATGATCTATAACACCATCTTTGCATTCCATTTTGATTCAAACAGTGCTTGAATTTAATGCATCAAAGAGTATGATACAGTTAAATTGGTAAACTTTTTGCACAGATTTATGGAAATTGAGTAGTATATATGAAAAAACAGTTTGGTCATAACATTTAATTTCTCTTCAGATGAAGGATGGAAAGAGTTACCAGGGAAGAGGATATAGTTGGTAAGGTGGGAGAGGAAGTTCCTCCAAAATACCTGAAGAAATTCACAGATCGTTCTTTTCCAGAAAGCCCATCTTCTCTGAAGGGGACCTATACTATTTCAAATATCAAGCTGTATTTTGCAGTGTTCTGGAGTGTAGTTGTGCACATTACAAATGACAAGGTTCTTCTTCCTGTAAACTCTTCACAGTAACATAAGTGAACGTTTGAGGGAATTAAATTCTCAGAAATAACTTCCATGCCGATCATCTTGATGACTGAATTGGCTTAAACTGAACATCTGTGGTATAGTAATTTTTTTAGTAATTATAATTTCACCTTAATCAAGAAGCTGAAAAGTATCAGTTTTGCTTCTTAATGCTGCTGATGAATTTGTTGAATGTCTGTGCTTTGTATCAGAAAATACAGATAATTATTTAATCATAGAATATGGGGGGTTTTAGCTTATTTTTTAAATCTACCTTATTTTTCAGCTGATGGGGAGCACAAACTTGATTCCAGTTCAGGCAGAATTTTAGGCAGACTTAAAGGTAAGTTTAAGTCATTGGAGATCTTTTAGGAACACAGTCACTGGAGGCTTTTTCCTTTATTCACTTCTAGTTGAATAACAGATTTGATGGAACTTTCTCAGAGGAATTATTGAGAGCAAATCTCAGGTGTTTAGTGGAAATGTGTTTTAAGACACCTTTCATCTGCCATTATCTGCTTGCTGAGAGGGATATGTCACTACCAGACAGGGAGCAGTAGCTGTTACAATGTTACCTGTGGAACTGGTGAATGAAGTGAAACACTTCAAGATTGCACAAACTGGTGGGAACACAAATAGCCTGCCTAAAGATTGAATGAAACAATGAACACTGAAAAACACAGTTTGAAACTTCTTCAAACATTAATTTTCTTCCTCATTCATAATCTCTGTATTTAGCTTTTGTGGCTCATGTGCTGATCTCTGAAAACAGTTTCAGGAAGGACAGTTAAAATAATCTCCAGTATACTGTTGCATGAGTAGCTAGATATTTATTCCTTCCATACAGTAAAGTAAACCTTATGACAAGACTTTCCTTTCTACAGGGAAAGGCGGTGGTGGTCTTAATCTTGGGAACTTCTTTGCAAGTCACAAAGGCTACAGCCGAAAAGGGTTTGACCGACTGAACACTGAAGGAAGTGATCAAGAAAAAGATGAAGATGATGGCACAGATTCAGAGGAAGAGTGTTCAGCACCTCCACCCCCACCAGCACCTTCATCATCCTGAAACCAGCCTTGTACAATTCAACCTATAATGTCAGATTCCTTTTCCCTTAAGCACGTTTAAGATTTTATGTATTTAATTGTAAACTGTACTAGTCTGTGTGAGGCTGTACACTGGTTCCTTTGATTTTTGTTTGGTTTTAGTTCTATTTTTTAAGTGGAGGAGTGTGTGGAAGTTCCATATCAGTGCCATTGTTTTTTTATGTGAACATCTTAATAAAGCAAACAGTCTTCTAATTGGGGCACTGATTTAAAGCAGAAGTACTTTCTCATATCAATTTGGGGATCTTGTAAATAAGTCTTACTATCTGCTTCATCAAAATATTTTTGCCATAACTATTCAGTTTTGCCAATTTCTGTTTTGTGCCTTTCCTCTTCAATGTCCTTAACCTGTTGCAGTACAGAGAAAATACAGTGCCACAAGAAAATTAAGCTGCTAAATCTTCTTCTATTTTTTTAAAATCACTAACATTATATTGCATTGAAGGAAAGAAAAAAGTCTCTAATTTTTTTTCTTCTTCCTAACTTGATGTGTTTCTGGGATGTCTTATTTTTAGATGGTATCACTGTTAGAACACTATTTTCAGAAGCTGAATGTAATTTGTGTAATAAAGTATTCGCAGAGCATTGGCTGTCAGCGTGTACTTTGGATTTTTCGTCTACTTCTAAGATTTTTGTATACAACTTTTGTAGAAGTTACACAGAGCACTTAATACAGTAAAAATTTTAATGTCTTTTACCAGTAGAAAAAAGTGCTATTTTGTATTGAAGCTGGAAAATTATTTTGCCATGTCACAAGAGGTTTTTTTAAAGACTAATAATTTACATGGGTATGCAAAGTCAAGCTTAAACATTTAAAGAGGAATTTTACTTGTAAAATAGAACAACAGAGTATTTACTTTAATAGAACATGGTCACAGCGAAGAGAAAACCTGTGTTTCAAATTCAACCTGCAAATTAGTCAGGGAGGCATCTAATACTTCCTGGTAGCACTGATTTCCTTGTTTCTCCACACTTCCTTTTTTATTTATACAGCAGGAGTTCTCCATCCCATAATGCGCTCAGTCTTTGAACAAGAGACTGGCAGAAGACCTGCTAGATAATTATCCTGGCTGTATGACTCATCTGAGGCATGAATCACTGTGTGACATCATCATGACTTATCAGTCTAGTTTGAGGACCAGAGCATGATTAATCTCCTTTTAAAACCTCTATTATGAGTAGAGTGTACACAGCTGTAATTGCCAAGGGATTTTTATGAAAAAGCTTTCATTATTGTCGTAGTAGGTGTTGTAACAGGGCTGGTGTTGAACTTGAAACATGGCCTTTAGGTTTCTTGTGGCAGCAGGTTTTGCAAGGTGGTTTTTAAGGGTGTAAGGGTAATAATAGTGGAGCAAAATATAAGATTTCATTCCCCAGCAAGATTTTATAAATCTCTCTTTTTCTGGAACAAAAACTTAAAATCCTTGACAGGTTATTTTTTCTCAAGTATAGCCAGAATCTCCATAATAGCTTTCTAAAATGCTGGAATACAGGCTCAGTTTCATGTGATTATATTTAGTGCGTACTTGTAAATTGCTTCCTTTCCTGGTAATTTCTATTTTCCTAACATTACAAGGAAAATGGCCTCTTTCTGTCTTGCTTTTGAAAACGAGGCAGTGTTATTTTTTTAGCTGTGGTCTTTATCCCTTTTATATGAATAAAACAAATAAGGTAGGTGGGAGGGATCATCTAAAGCTATCTGCAAAGATTACAAGATCACTAGTTTACAGGAAGTTTTCAATGAGAGCAATTAAGAGAGCTGTGGTGGCACTGCTATCATAGGTGCTGTGTATGGCATCAATTCTAGAAGGTCACAACTTTTCTCAAAAGCAGTCAGTAAAGGTATATTTTTCTAGCATTTGGATAGTTCGCATTTTGTCCATCTGATGTTGGGTGTTCGCTGCTTCCATGGTATTAGGTCGATGAAGATAATATGCAGCTGCCTCCTTCCTCCTTCCCCTCAGTTGATCCTTAGATCCAATTTAAAAATATGCGTTGTTGAGGGGGCATAACTAAACACAGTTTAATTGCAAGTACAAGCCAAAACAGATTAATTCAGTGCTAGTCATAATCTACTCTCTGTAATTCAGAGGTTGGTCTCTATGATAGTCCTGGGCTGCATAAAGAGAAGCGTGTCAAGGGAGGTGATTTTCCCCCCTTCTGCTCTCTTGGATCCCACCTGGAGTACTGTATCCAGCTCTGGGGTTTCCAGGACAAGAAAAACATGGACTTGCTGGAGTGGGTAGAGAGGAGGGCCATGAAAATGGTCAGAGGAGTGGAACACACCTCCTATGAAGAAAGGCTGAGAGAGTTGGAGTTGTTCAGCATGGAGAATGGAAGGCTCCAGGAGGCTGTGATACTTAAAGCAGGCTTATAAGAAAGACAGAGAGACTTCTTACCAAGGCCTGTAGAGACAGGACAAGGGACAGTGGTTTTAAACTAAAAGAGGTTAGATTTAGATTGGATATAAGGAAAAAATTCTTTACTGTGAGGGTGGTGAGACACTGAAACAGGTTACCCAGAGTAGTTGTAAATGCCCCACTACTGGCAGTGTTCAAAACTAGGTTGGATGGGCCTCTGAGTAATACGATTTAGTGAAAGATGTCCCTGTCCACAGCGGG
>NW_010303550.1:0-360 GCF_000700745.2 Antrostomus carolinensis
CCAGGGAGCTTAAAAACCTAAAAAACATACAGGAAAAATACTTTTCTAATATAAATGTGAGTGTGCTGGTGAGTAAGGCCTGTCATCCTGGGAGAACCAGGGACCCAGAGCCCCCCTCAGAGGGTGTTACCATAGAATGTGGTGAGCTGGGAGGGACCCACAAGGATGATGGAGTCCAACTCCTGTCCCTGCACAGGACAAGCCCAACATTCAAACCATGTCCCTGAGGGCCTTGGCCAAATGCTGCTGGAATCTTGTCAGGCTTGGTGCCATCAGCACCTACCTGGGGAGCCTGTTCCAGTGCTCCACCACCCTCTGCCTCAAGAACCTTTTCCTCATGGCCAACCTCACCCTCCCCTG
>NW_010303550.1:564-917 GCF_000700745.2 Antrostomus carolinensis
CTCTCCAGCAGCTTTAGATCCTTTTTCTCCTGTGGTGCCCAAACTGCCCCCAGTGCTGGAGGTGAGGGTGCCCCCAGGACACAGGGAGTGTCCACAGCTCCTCCCAGTTTGGTGTCCTCAGTGAGCTTCATTATCAGCCCTTCCAGTCCAGCACCCCAGTCCTTGGTGACATTCCAGAGCTCTGGCCCCAGGATGGACCCTGCAGTGACCGGTGCTTTGCCAGGAGATGGGACTGGCAAAAAAAGGGGCACAGACACCAACTTCATACTGGAAACAAACATTTCACTCTGGTTAAAAACGGGGAAAAAGAGGAATAAGCAAAGTACAGAGTCAGACAGGGGAATGCAGCTCAT
>NW_010303551.1:0-1237 GCF_000700745.2 Antrostomus carolinensis
TGATGCAGCCCAGGATACAGTTGACCTTCTGTATATATGGGTGAGGAAGGGATGAGAGCTGGGCAGCCGAGGCAGGGAGGGGGCTTACCCATACTGAGAGATTCCTTCTGGAAGTCCTTGGTCAGATGTGAGCGGCTGGTGATGCAGTAGACATAGCGCTCCAGCACGTACCAACACATCTCATAGTAGAAGGGATAACGAAACTTATTTGGGACCTGCAACAAGAGGTAAGAAATCTACTCAGGATTCCTTCAACACCGGGATAACTCTTATTACCGCTGCCTCAAACCAGACCAGTCCCCTCCTGAGAGACAGGAAACACATGGACGTGTTTAACAGCATCACTCGTGCTTCTGGCAGCCTGAGGTCATTCTCTCTGCAGAAGGACATTCTCACCAGGCACAGCAGAGACCAGGCACTGCTCACTTGCAAGCCATGAAAGTTGCATTTTTCTTTGTTAGGGTTGCAGCTCTTCCCTCACAGACTTCCTTCTCGTTAGTACAAGGAAAAAAATAAGTGGCAGATGCTACAAAAGGTTTCAGTTGTAGGTAATGGTTCAAACTCTCTTCCCAAAGCCCAGCACAGCAGCTGACAGGATTTGTATGGACCAAGGGAAAGGGACGGTCTGTTGGGAGGTGTTACCAGCTCAGCTGTTTAGCAGAGCACTATCACATCAGTGCTGGCAATTCACATGCAGAAGATGTCCCTGACCATGCTTCTTGCCTTGCACCTTCCTGAAGCTACACTGCCCAGGCTGGAGCAGGCACACGCTCCACTGTCCTATGTCTCAGCTGCTCTGGATGATGGTCTGAGTGCTAACCCACAGGTCCTGTCTGCTGCAGCACTCTGAACTGCTTTCAGAGAGGCCAACAGTCTGTCTGTCACAGCCAAGGCATGTCCTGAAGCTTCTCTGCAGGAGCTGAGCACTGCAGAACTCATGTCTCCACAAGGAGCAAGTGAGAACATCCACTTGCCAATAGCATTCTCTGCTAGAGACCTCAGAAAACCTTTAGGTTTAGTCATCTTAGACCACATCAAGGTCTAAGATCAACACCAAGCAGCAGCCAGGTAAGGGAAGAGGCAACACCACTGGATGCACTCCCATGGCCATGTTGCTGCCTTCTCCTTCAGGCAGGCAGGGGAGGTCCCCATCACACTCACAGCAAGGTCTCCAGACCCCTCAGGAGCCTGGTGTCAGTATGAAGGAACACAACAAGCCTTAGTGGACATGGCAGGC
>NW_010303551.1:1295-19710 GCF_000700745.2 Antrostomus carolinensis
TGGAGCTTGAGCAATGTGCTGCAGGGTGAGACTCAACTTGCTGCCTGCACACCACCCCTCTTGGCTGTGCCCTCTCCACCATCCCAGGAGGCCACATCCTCCCAGCTCTCCCCCAGGTCCTTACCCGCGTACGGTCTTCGATGCTGTAGATCCGGAGCTGCATAGGGATGTTGAAGCTGTGTAAGAAGTTGCCTCCAAAAACTAGTGTGTCCATGGGGGTGTACACAGCATGGATCCAACCTTGGAGAGAAAGCAGAGTCTGAAGAATCCTTCTGAGTGACTAGGTTAGGTCAAGGTCTCACAAGTGACAGTCCCTACTCATTTAATTCCTTTGCAATCTTTTATGAACTGTGCTCTTCAAACCTACACAACCTTCACGCTGCTCAGGTGAGTCCACCCAGACAGTTGCACTCTTAACCTGCATCCAGGTGAGCTGTGAGCACACAGACTAGCTGTCAACCCCTTGTCCCTCCTGAATTACTCAACACCCAGCTCACTTGACTCATCTAAGGCCCAGAGACAGAGTTGTCCTTAGACACTTAAATAGGCCTGTGGATCTGCCCTCACATCCTCCCACGGTGGCACACGTGCCAGTATCACCTGCTCTTTTTTCACCTCATAGTTCTTTTTGTTTTCATCCTGGTGTCTCTGGGAGGTTGCTTCCCAATTGTGTTACGGCCAAGAACACGAGCAACGAGAAAGAGTCTTCCAAAAAATCTGTTCAACAGTTAAAGTAACTCTCAAAGCAACTCTAGTCTCAGTTCTTATCTCCAAGGCAATCCAGCCAAGCCCAACATTTTGGGAATTCCAGCATGAGTTTCCTTAGGGCAAGGCCACTCAGTTCAAAAGAAGCATCAGTTGTGATAACAGGACTTGAATGAGTAACTTGTGCAATCCCTGGTGTTTTCTGTTCCTGGTCCTGCTGTCAGCTACACCACAGACTGCTGCTGGAGATGAAACAGCAGGTTCCAGCAGCCTCTGACACCTCAGACAGCCTTAGGGACGTAATTTTTATGCAACAGTTTTATTATTAGAAGCCTTCAAAGGGGTCCAACAATCTTCCTCCTTACAAGGGAGTATTCCCTAGTGAAAGCACAACATTTTACAGACATCCCAGATCTCCATCACAGGTTCTGAAAGGCTGTGAGCCAGTCCCTGCAAACAACCAACTTGAGCTGCTTCTTCATCTGCCTTGTCTCTCCTGCCTTTGCTGTTCTCTAGCACAGCACTGGACTAACTGTGCATGCCAGACACCGCTGATGCCCTCCAATTATTCTGCTTGTTAAACCAAATCAGGTTCAAGATTTATCTCATAGAACCCCAGACTGGTTTGGGTTGGAAGGGACCTTAAAGCTCATCCAGTCCCACCCCCCCTGCCAGCAGCAGGGACACCTTCCACTAGACCAGGTTGCTCAAAGCCTCATCCAACCTGGCCGAGAACACTTCCAGGGAGGAGCAGCCACAGCTTCTCTGGCCAACCTGGGACAGTGTCTCACCACCCTCACAGTGAAGAACTTCTTCCTAATATCTCATCTAAACCTCTCCTCTTTCAGCTTAAACCCATTTCCCCTTGTTTTCTCATTAACTGCCCTTATGAAAAGTCCCTCCCCAGCTTTCTTGTAGCCCCTTCAGGTACTGGGAGGCCACTAGAAGGTCTCCCCGGAGCCTTCTCTTCTCCAGGCTGAACAGCCCCAACTCTCTCAGCCTGTCCTCACAGCAGAGCTGCTCCAGCCCTCGCATCATCCTAGTGGCCTCCTCTGGACTTCTTCTAGCTGCTCTCAATTCTTGAGAGTGTTCCCAACCTCAAAGCCTCCTTGTTCAAGCCCTCTGCAAAGCAGTTACCTGCAAGTCTCTCCATGTTATGGAGCTTCCCAACTCCCTACTGGGCTTCAGCATTTTCCAACATTTTCCAACGCTTTCCAGTTCTCTTATCTCCAGCACATGCAGACTCCTCGTGTCCAGAGCACTCACCTTGTTCCTTAAACTCACACACTGGTTCCCTTTCTCACTTCATAATTTGAATCTAACTCTGTAGAGATTTCACAAGAGACCCAGGAACCTGAGGAGCTGTGCTGCCTTGGGCCAGCCTCTGTCCTCAACGTGCTCTGCTCCACGTGTCAACACGACAGCCTCTGGGAAAACCTCCTTTAATAACTGATGGAGCACAATCAGCTCTCCTGTTGCTTGGGCTGAATCCAGTGCCATGACAGACATATTTTGGAAGCTGGCAAACAAGAGGATAGAACCACATCACATCTCCCTTCTCCCAGTTACTCATAAGGGAGGAAGCTAAATCCTGCCTGTTCTGGTTTTGCTTGTGTCCTAGGAGTTTCAGTCTCTTGTCACAACCCTGGCAAAGGCCTGCCCACCCTGCAGTACCTGAGGGGATGACAAATGTGTAGCCCTGCTTGAGCTCGATGCGCTGGCACTCTGACACTCTGTCCCCAAGAAAAATGTCTCCCTGCTTCCCTGAGAGAAGCCAGTTTTCATAGAGCTCCAAGTTCTGGGGTGTAGGAGGAATCAGCCAGAAAATCTGTAAATAAAGACAACACATGTCTGTAAATCATCACATAACACAAGAGGTGATCAGCCATGCAGACAAGTGATGTTTCAGAAGCACAAGGCACTGGATGAACTGGGTTCTTCTACTCTATGCCATTTAGACTTTTATAAGGTTGTCTCAGCGTCAGCTCTACAACACAGGTTTTCAGCCTGTGCCTGGTGAACCTCTGAGGGCCTGAACTACTTCTAAGAACCACAAATAAACAAGTTCAAGGTGGAAAGACTTTAGTTTGCTGTCTGGGACCTGCATCTTCAAGAGAACAGACTAAAAGCCTCTCTCCTAAAACATCTGTAACTTTCCCACCAGGGACTGTCCTCTTACCTTTCCCCCTCGGTGGATGTGGTACCACACAGAAGTCCCACCAAAGTCCACGTGGAAATCTGTGTAGCAGCCCTTGACACTCATCAGACAGTATCTGGTGGAAAACAAGATGATGATAAGGTGAAAATGAGTGATAATTCACATTTTAAAATAGATATAACATATTCAAAAGGAATGGGCTGCCCAAACCCAGGCCAATGGCCCAGAGCAGTGCCAGAAGCCAATTACTGCAGTGCTAAGCCCTTTAGCTGCAGGGAGGTGGTGTGTTGCAGGAGAGCTCACTTTGCATTTGTATCATATCCCCACAAAAATGATCTAGTCCAGGCAAGAGGAGAGCTTTCACCCTCACACACCCAGCAGCTCTAGAACTCCCCAGGTCACAGGTCTGGCCAACAGGGCAGGACAGGCAGCACTAGCAGCTCGACTGACTCCAGATGTCTCAAGGTGGCAAGCACCAAGAGTTTCTCCAAAGTGCAGTGAGCTCCTAGAAGCCACATGACCACCCTTCACACAGCGTTCACCAGGGGCTTCAATAACTACCTGCAGTGTCTGTACAAGTGTCACCTGCTGAAATGGACAGGGAGACTGTTCCTCCCGCTTCCTCTTGGTACAAACTGCTTCATCCCCTTGCAAGGGATGCTTTGCTCCCTGCTGCCAAGGGAACAGCTCAGGAAGTCACTTACTTCTGCACCTTTGGATACTGCATCTCCAGGATAGCATTCGTAGACTCTGTCTGACTCTCCTTCAGGTGTCTGGGCCACATGTTATCAACCCAGTCAATCAAATCCACCTATAGCAGAAAGGTGGGAGACATGAGTAGAGATGAAAGGGGCACAGTGAACCTTTTGCTACCACCCCAGGCTGTCCTGGAAGCTCCAATACCTATTGCCTGCCTGGTTAAGCCCACAGCTCATGTGCAGCTGAGCACCCATGGGATGTAGCACCAGGCTCACCAAAGCCACTGTGATGGTGAGTGCAGACTGTGCCAGGCAGCCCAGCCCAGAGCACTTCCACAACAAACAACAGGACCAAGGAAAGGAAGAAAGGAAGCTCTGGTGTTAGCTGAATGGCCATGACACCCCCTTTTTGGCTCCCACACACCACTGGTGCAGTCTCACACATAAAGCACTTAGGAGCAGTTGTTCTGATGCCAGTTTCTGTACCATGAGTCTCTGGATTCACACAAGCAGCAAACACCACAGCAAGATCCCAAGCATCATATTGGGGTGTTGGTCTTCTACTTAGGGGCCAGGCAGGGACTGCTCTGCACTGGGCTTACATAAAGAATATACTGGGTAGCATCTGCTAGAGGGGAATTCAACTTGCTAAGCTCCAGGACAGCCAGAGCAGGTAGAGATGTCCATGCTCCCTCTACAGTTACCAGAGAGAAGTGAGTGGCCCTACAGAGCTGCCCCTTCCTCTCCACCGACTGCAGAGGGAGTTCAGGATGTCTGTCCCAACCATGCCACCTTCCACACTTCAGCAAGGGCAACTCATTTTCCCCCCTGTCAGAGTCTCCTGCTCCACTTCCAGCACATCTCCAAGTCTTGGCTTCCTCTGTCCTCAGAGATTTCAGTTCTTTGCATCAGAAATCCTCCCTGCCGTGCTGCACAACCCTCTGGAGCCCCAGCTGAGTGCAGGGATGCTGTCCTAACGGAACTCTGGTTTCCAAACACCAAGGAAACCACAAAGCTCAACCAGCATCCAGGTTTTAGCTACACTCTCAGAATGCAGCACATACTGCTGAGCTCTGCTGTTTGATTTAGGCCCTGCTGGATTTTCACACCTGGCCATGCATTCTGGCAAGCCAGCCCTGCCCTACACCTCTCTTTGGTCACAACGGAGCTGAGCACGGCCGCGGAGGCAGGAGAGGACTCTGCACCACGCAGCAGAGCAGCACAGAGCACAGCACAGAGGAAAGGCAGGACCAAGGCTGAGGGACAGCCAAGGCCTTGGCAGGCAGCTGATCAGCTAACTGGGAGAGGCTGGAAGCCAGTGTCCCCATCTTGTCCCCAACACTCAGTGTGGTTGAGCACAAATCTGACCTCTCTGTTCAAACTCAGGTGCTTGTCCAGACTCTGTGCCTGTTCTCAACCATCAGCCAGCAGAAGCAGGTTACTTCACTCTAATGATTCCTCAGGCAATCACTTCCATTTCTCTAATTCTTAGAATCCCAGACTGGTTTGGGTTGGAAGGGACCTTAAAGATCATCCGGTCCCAACCCCCCTGCCAGCAGCAGGGACACCTTCCACTAGACCAGGTTGCTCAAAGCCTCATCCAGCCTGGCCGAGAACACTTCCAGGGAGGAGCAGCCACAGCTTCTCTGGGCAACCTGGGACACTGTCTGACCACCCTCACAGTGAAGAACTTCTTCCTAATATCTCATCTAAACCTCCCCTCTTTCAGCTTAAACCCATTTCCCCTTGTTTTGTCATTAATTGCTGATAGCTATCAAACAAGTCAGCTCTCTGCAGAATGACATGCCAGGGACTGGACTGTGGTCACTATAGCTGAGGGATGCACAAGCTGGACAGCCCCAGCATGACTGTGAGCTCAGATGAGATCCCAGTCAAACACAGGATCAGCTCCAGCAGGTTCCAGAGCACAGCAGTGACATCCCTGGCTGAGCCCATGCATGTTACAAGCATCCCCCTCTCCTCCTGCATTCAAATGCCAGGCTGCACCTTGCCTACAGAGGACCACAAGCACAAGGGAAAGGACATTCCTGTGGAGGGAAGAGCCACGCTCACCGTAGCAGGTCTCTGCACCAGGTTTTCCAGTTTGGTGTGGCTGAACTCCAGGCTGATGACATTGTAAAGTTTCTCCCTCTCAGCCTCTGGTGTTTCGTAGTAGCGTGCCCACTGCGCCATGGACATCTCGATATCCCTCTGCGTGTTCACATCCATGACATCCACCATCCGTCGGCTCCCTGCCAGAACAGACACACATCACTGGAACCATCTGTGTGCAGTGGACCACCCAGAAGAGACACTCCAGGAGACATAGGACCCTTCCTCAAAGAACCCACCCACATGAGTGTGATGTCTTGGCTTCTCCCATAACATTATCTTCTTCCATACCCACATCGAAACAGAAGAAGCTGCTTCAGGTCAAACTAGACCCAAGCACACAAGAGTTGTGATCCACTGGCTGAGGACAGCTCAGGTTCCATCAGCTGCACACTGGGGGAACCACAAAACCAGACCTGTAGCTTTGATAACCCCGAGGACTCTGCCCATTCCCCAGACACTTACCGACACACAGCCGCACATCGTTCACGCTGAAGTCCGGATCTGGCATCCTGCAGGACAAACACCTTGCTAAAAAAAATCATGAAGCGCTTCTACTTTCAGACCCTTCCCACCTGTAACCCCGGTACTGGTATCCTGAACATACTACTGTGCTGCTTTTTGCCTCTTGGGTGTGGATGAAAACCATGCAACTAGATTTCTGTGGGCACAGGTCTGGGCTGGGGTGAAACAATGGGGGCAACTTCTGGCTAAGGAAGCAGATTTGGGAACAGGACACACCATCTCTAGAGCCTGGGCTGTTGTACCGCAGCTTCTAGCAAACGAGCAGGCAGGCCTTGAGCTAAGCAAACCTAGCTCTTGTTTTAAAGACTGCTCGTATGAGTTATCCCATAACTCCAGTTCTGGAGCCTCCATCACAAGAGAGACCTGGAGCAGCTAGAACGAGTCCAGAGGAGGCCACCAGGATGATGCCAGGGCTGGAGCAGCTCTGCTGTGAGGACAGGCTGAGAGAGTTGGGGCTGTTCAGCCTGGAGAAGAGAAGGCTCTGGGGAGATCTTCTAGTGGCCTCCCAGTACCTGAAGGGGCTCCAGGAAGGTGGGGAGGGACTTTTCATAAGGGCAGTTAATGACAAAACAAGGGGAAATGGGTTTAAGCTGAAAGAGGGGAGGTTTAGATGAGATATTAGGAAGAAGTTCTTCACTGTGAGGGTGGTCAGACAGTGTCCCAGGTTGCCCAGAGAAGCTGTGGCTGCTCCTCCCTGGAAGTGTTGAAGGCCAGGTTGGATGAGGCTTTGAGCAACCTGGTCTAGTGGAAGGTGTCCCTGCTGCTGGCAGGGGGGTTGGAACTGGATGAGCTTTAAGGTCCCTTCCAACCCAAACCATTCCATGATTCTGTGATTCAGGGCACAGCCAGACGAGTACAAGCAGCGTATTTCACTGACACAGCATAACCCCTCTGCCTGTTTGTACTGGGTACTTATCTGTACAAACACTGCTGTCACAGGCAGAACGGGCAGGAAGCCATTCAAGCAGCTCTTGATTCAAAGAAATAACCAAAAGCTCAAGAGAAATCCAGTTTTGCCCACATGGTAATCCAAAATATCAAATCTGTACCCTTCCAAATCACCCAGCCGTTAAAACTGAGCCCAGCACAACTTTTCTAGGTAATTCACCACATGACACACTGGATGAGGTGTTGCCCATCTGTTCACAGCCAGTTGAGGAAGTTAAGAGCAGTATTGCTGATGTTGGCTCTGACAAAGTTTGCTAAGGTTAAATTATTCCTCTAGCTTTCCTGTTAATCAAAACCAAAAAAACACTGACCCAGAAGAAACGTTGGATCAGATCAGGGATTTTTTTTAAATTTATTTTGTAAAAGACAGCTGGAGTGTTTGGATGTAGTATTAACTTGCCTTAAAACCACATTTACAACCCCACAGCGTATTTATATGAACATCATAAACCAGCACAAAGTCTTGCATCAGTACAGCTTTACATTCAAAGCTGTAAACTTTGATTAACTTACTGTGGCAAGAGAGAGAGAGAGAGATGGGAGTTTAGAAGTAACTGTGTTGGGCCAATCAGGTTGGAATTCTGGAAAATGCCAGAAATACTCAAAATTGCTCGACTCTTTGGCAATAAATGCCTATTATGACTAGGAAAGAAACCCAGCCAGATGTTGCATCAGAGCAGCAATAGGACTTTCCAGACATTTGGCTGAATTGTGATAACCTACAGTCCTCTCATTTTTAAGTCCAAACAGACTAGTAAGAACAGGGTAACTGAGGTGGAAGATACTTCTCTCTGCTCACTGCATGTCAAGAACAGCATGGATGGGACAACTTGGCAGCACATGGATCCAGCTACCAGGATCAGACCCCCACACAATGTGGGGAGAGAGAAGAAATTGGGCCAGAGTCACCCACCACTCTGTGCCCCTGACACTTACTTTATCCCCAGGCCATCAGAGCTCCTGAAGATGAGAGGGTCCCTCAGGCCACCCCGCTGGATGTATTCAACTGTGAAGTCTGGTGTGGAGAGAAAAGAAGAGGGAAGGTGTTAGGGGAGATTCCTTCAGAGGACTACAAAACTGAGCTTAAAAAGGATCTCTGGAGATCTCTAGTCCAACTCTGCTTCCAGCAAACTAACTTCAGACTCAGATCAGGTTGTTCAGGGCCCTGAGACCCAAGTATCTCCTCATACCTCTGTGGCAAGGCTAGCTAGCTAAAGCAAGCCCTGCTCCTCACTATTTCTACACCTCCGTGGAGATCCTGCAACTCCTCTGCAGCAGTTCTGTGAGCAGCGTGGTGTGTGCTGCTGACAAACCTCAGACAGGCCCCCCAGGGAAGGGGGATTTTGCTCTGACAGGTTGCACCAGACAGGGGAACAGCATGGTTTTTGGTCCTCACTTCCCCAAGAAGCTCACAGCCAGGCAAGAGAGGTCTTGAAGAAATGCCTTTCCCTCATGGTAAATCCTCATGAGGGCTGCACTGGCTGCGTGATGAAAAGACATCCCACCGAGCCACACATGTGGTGAAAGAAAGGGGAGAGATCCCACATAGTCTTTGAATTAAGCATCTAGTAGACATGTGGCTGCAATTACAGGTGCTGACCCAGGCAAACCGTCTCGTTCCTGGCTGCCATGTGTCCCAGCGAGCCCGCAGCGCTGCAGCCTGGCTCATCACTCTCCAGACCAAGTGGATTCCACACTGTTTCCCACACACACTCCCTGTTACTAGCTCTCCTGCCCCAAGGACTGAGCAGGCTTGAGCTAATCCTCCACCAATAAGCCCCACATCACCTTCCAGCTGCTTGGGATCTGCTGCAGGACTTGGAGGGGAGCAGGTAGAAACATCTCCCACCTGCTCTGCACCACTTGGGTTATGCAAGTCCAGCAGAGGAAAGCACAGAGCTGGTGTGAACAGCAGACAGTTTTCCCAACTTCCCAGAAGGATGTAAAATAAAAGGCAGCAAAATTCAGGAGAGTGGGAAAGGATCTCCTTACCACCACCACTGCCTTGTAACCACCCTTCAAGTTGGCAGCTGGAGAGGCTGTGGGTGTAGTCAGATGCACAGGTCATCTCACACACCATGCCTCACTCCAGAACTGGCTAACCTCAGCTGCTGCCTGCTTACTGACAGCAGTAGCACATGCTGTAGCCCAGCAGCCCCAACACAAACCTTTGCCTTCCATGAAGACCACAAAGGTGGAGTTAAACTTGTTGGTGGACAGCTTTTCCTCGAGGTCAAACGTCCTCTTCCCTTCAATTTCATCATCGGAGATGCCATCATCCTCATAACGCCTCCTCATCGTGCCACGCTGAAGAGAGAACAGACCAGGAAGAGTTATGGACCAGGAGGAACAACCAGTTTGCTTCCCAGAGCCTCATCTCAGCCTAGCACAGCTCAGCCAGGGGCTCTGGGGAAGCTCTTGCCCTGCAGCAGGAGGTCCCTGGGAAGTCTACATGCTTCTACTCCCCAAAAGAAGAGACCCTATATTACCAAGTAATATTAACCCACTAGGTCTATTGCTCAAAAAGCACTGTTGGTCAAGAGAGACAAACCAGAGATCTATTTAGGTAACATCTGTCCTGGATCCAAAACACATCACTGAAACATCACATTTCCTTCTACAACCAAGAGATTTGTGCGAGTTGGGTTGTACAGGTAGACAGAGAATTCACTCCTAAGGAGTGGTAACATGGAAACACAGGAGGAAGGGAGATAGTTTGGTATAACCAGGTCAAAAGACAAAGAATCAGTTTCCCATCTTTTGAGGTGCATCAGTATTTTGCTGTGCTGGAGGTAAAGGCACTTGTGAATTTAAAAGGCACTTGTCCCATCACTCCACTGCTTTGCTTGTCCCTCTCTTCTTTTTGGTCTTACCTCTTTAAACACCAAGTGATCAAGGAAGGGTTTTATGCTGAAAACAGTTCTCAAGTTGTCATCTTTGCCTCTGCTTGTACACAAACGTGGATTTATTCCCTTGGTTGTGTGTGTGTGTGGGGGGGGGAGTGGTGGGGGTAAGTAACCCTTTTCTTCCAGGGTCTTCTAAGTACATCTGTCCTGGGATTCCTGACAGACATCCTCTTCTAGCATTGTTGGATCTGGAAGAAATTACTGTCCCCAGCTGTTAGCCACCTCTCCAGAGACTGGCCATGCTCTGCCAGAGCTGTTCGTGGGAATGTTCCCTAAATCCCCTCAGATAAAAGTCAACCTGCTCTGAATTAGCCAAGCTGGCTTCCCCAATTAGGGATGCTCCCATTATAAAGGATTCACACCAACTGTTGTGCCAGCAGACAGCCAGGGACAGGACAGGAGGTGACACAGCAGCTACTGTCACATCTGAGCCTGGAAGTGGGCACCTGCCTGCAGCAGGGTGGCACAGCAGTGTCCCAGCCATGGACCTTGATGCTGGAATTCACCAGGGCTGGTGAGGTGACCGGCGTGTCCGTGTGCCACAGTCCCTGCACGACCTCCTGCCATGGCACATCTCCTACTGCCTGGTGTGGGGCACATTTCATAGCTCCCTCCTTCCTTCTTTTTGGATCTCCTGGAAAAGACAAGAGTGCCCTTTCCCACACACCTCAGACTCTCCTCCCTGTGGCAGCAAGCTGCAGATCTCCTGCACTCTGGCTGGGCAGGTTCTGGGAACATCACCCCAGCACCCTGTGCTTCTGCTGAAACCCAACCAGGTTTTTCCAGCTCTGGAGAGGAATGGAGCCTCTTCCACATCCACAACCCTCTGATCTCACCTCCGTGCTGGTGGGCTGACACAGCGCAGAAGAGCTGCTGGGGAGGGATGGAGCTGGATGGTCCTGGCACGGCCACACCGCAAGATGCCCATGGTGAGAAAGGATGGAGCAGATATGATGCTGTTCATGAGGAACTTGTTTGGATGGCTTGGGCTCTCAGCATGGGCGGGTGGAGCTGTGCTGGCTCCACCTTTGTAGGGCAGAAAGCTGCACAACCAGTTCCCATAGGTCTCAGCTCCAGTTAACCCACAGGAGAACTTGGTGAACTCGCACAGGCAGCACAACATGCACAAACAGCAGCGAGGGGCTCATCTCTGGCTGCCAGAGCACCCAGAGCACCCACTCTTCTCCCCATCACCAATCAGTCCAGCTCAGTGACTGCTTCAGGAAGCTCTGCTTGCTGCTGTGGGGAGGAAGAGCCCTGATAAAACATGGTCCAAGGTCTGCCAGGCAGGATGAAAACACAGGGCTGTCCTGGCCAGCCAACACATGAGTCCAACAGAAGAAACCAGCCCTCCTGATTCCAGCTCCACGTGCACCCACAGATCCTTCCTCACCTCCTCTGGAATCCCAAACAGTCCCATTTACTAGACAACCACAATTCCCATCCCAGAACCATTTCAAATCACTTCTGCCCTGAAGAGTGCTGCACGAGGGTGCAGAAGGCTTTGGTCATATGGGCAAAGACACCAAGGAAACCCCATTTGTAGCTTCTCCTTGATATTTGTAGGCTTTCAGAGAAAGAAGCAGAGGTCACAGCATTTCCTCGTGCTTGTTTGGACCCTCAGCTGTGCAGGTCCTGTCCAGCTCAAACACTTTTGACTCCTCGTACTCCTACAAGGTCAGCAGCTCCAGGAGAATTCAAACTATTTTGCAGGTATCTTATTCCTGACTAAATCACACCAGGGAAGTTCAAGGCACACCTAGTCCAGGCAAGCATGCTCATCACCTTCCCACATGACTAGATTGTCACTTACCTGTTCCCAGGCAAGCCCAGGAAACAAGGTCTAGGACTACTGGCCCCAGCAGGCAGTTCTGTCGTTGATCAGAGGATGTGCAGAATGAAGCAGAGGATGCTGGGCTCTGTAGTCTGTGGCTCTCACCTGATTTTTGACCAGGTGGGTGGTGGAACACTGCAGGACCAGGCTGTGGTCTGCATTTTGACCTGCTCCCTTACTCCAGACGCTCATTTTGAGTGGAAAAGCATCTCTCTTGCCTTTGCTGGGTACAAAAGCTCATGAGATGACAAAGGTTGGCACACTAAATGCTGGTAAGAAGCAGCTCTATCCAAACTAGTCTCTTCACAACTTCATATTTGGCTCCCAGGCTGGGAGTATAAATGATATTTCAGGGTTCTTAGTTAAGCTACACAACAGGAGTTACTGCATTGGGCTGTGTCCCATTTGACTATGAACCCAACTGGAACACAGCTCCAGTCACATGTGTGATGACTGGCTGCAGCCCCATTTCAAAGAGACATCTCTCATGGTGAAGAGCAGCCCAAGCCAGCTGACAGCACTTGCTCAAGGACACCAGCAGCCTGAAAAACCAGGTAGCAGCAAGGCACAGCACAATGCACCGTGCAGGTAGATAACCAACACACTGGGAAAACAGAATAGTAGTGGTTGGAAAAGACCTTGAAGATCACCAAGTCCAATCATAATCCCAACACTGCCCATTCCACCTCTAAACCATGTCCCTCAGCACCTCATCTACCCATCTGTTAAATCCCACCAGGGATGGTGACACCACCACCTCCCTGGGCAGCCTGTTCTAATGCTTCCCTACCATTTAGGGGAAGAAGTTTTTCCTCAGATCCAATCTAAACCTCTCCTGGAACATCCCCTTCTCTGCTGTCACCTCATGGGGACTCTGGTGCCTGGCTGACATGCTTGGATTTCCTTTATCCTGGTGGAATGTCAGATGGCATTAGCCAGCTTGCTCCTGGTGGAATGTCAGATGGCATTAGCCAGCTTGCTCCTAGGCACTCTTCTACAGCTCCTGCCAGGACAGGGAAGACAAGGTGACACACAGTTTTCCATGGTTTCAGTGTAACTATAGCACATTTGAATAAATATCCTTGGGATCTTCTCACAGACCACGACCACTGCAGCCACACAGCTGAGTAGTGACCCAGAGCTGGCTCAATCTGACAGCATCCTTTAGGATTTCCCTCTGGAGTGGACACAGTTCCTGCCCTGCTAGACTGCAGTGCCACATCAGGCATTGTTTGTCCTTCTGGAAGTGGCACCAAGCCAGCACGGAGCTCTGGATTGTGTAGGGCCAGCTAATTTAATAGAAATGTGACCACATGGCCAGGTCTGATCCAGATCCCACTGGTGCTGTGGGTGAATGCTGAGCTCAAACTGGGGGTACAGACCCAGCAAGAAAGCAGAGCCACCAGGATTGAACCACCCAGGCTGAGCTTGGGGTAAAATGCTGGAGATGTTACACAGAGGAGCTCCTGCTCCCTTCCCCATGCTCCATCACTGCTGTCTGGTGCTACCTCCAGCCCTTAGTCACTCCAGTTTGGCATTTGGGCCATGAAATTCCTTTGTGTTGGTTAATCGTGAGCACAAATTACAGCTTTGAGGACAGATCCCACCTTATGTGAACATGCAGCAGATCTAGTCACTCACTAACAAACTTGGGAGGCTTTATGCCCAAAGAAACACAACATGTTTCAGAAGATGCCACTGCACCAGCCCAGCTGTGGACTCACATCACACAAAACAGCAGCAATACAAATCTTCACCAGCTAAATCCACCCATGGATCTAGGAAATCCCACCTTTGGGATCAGGAAATCATTCCAACTCCTTTCCAGGATCTCCTTCAGAGCACAGCCTCCAAGGTAAACAGAAGGCAGCCACGCCACAAAGGTGTAAACACAAGGAAATGGGTAAAAGCATCTTAAAGTTGAATCCCTTTGCAAGGGGGATATGGGGATGCACAATATGAACACATGGACCAGTTCGAACAAGTCCAGAGGAGGCCACCAGGATGATGCGAGGGCTGGAGCAGCTCTGCTGTGAGGACAGGCTGAGAGAGTTGGGGCTGTTCAGCCTGGAGAAGAGAAGGCTCTGGGGAGATCTTATAGCGGCCTCCCAGTACCTGAAGGGGCTCCAGGAAAGCTGGGGAAGGACTTTTCATAAGGGCAGTTAATGAGAAAACAAGGGGAAATGGGTTTAAGCTGGAAGAGGAGAGGTTTAGATGAGATATTAGGAAGAAGTTCTTCACTGTGAGGGTGGTCAGACACTGGCCCAGGTTGCCCAAGGAAGTTTTGGATGCCCCCTCCCTGGAAGTGTTCTCGGCCAGGTTGGATGAGGCTTTGAGCAACCTGGTCTAGTGGAAGGTGTCCCTGCTGCTGGCAGGGGGGTTGGGACTGGATGAGCTTTAAGGTCCCTTCCAACCCAAACCATTCCATGATTCTATGATTCTATGTAAAGAAAAGGTCTTCTCCTCCAGCCAAGCAAATTCCAAAGTCTAATGCTCTTGTCATCAGCACAGCATCAGCCACAAAACCCGTTCCACACTGATCCCAGCCAGATCAGCTTCGCTCGTTCCTGTGGGCAGGGAAGAGTCTGGCCTCCTAATTTGCACAGTATGTAGGAGAATAAGATCCCAGTGGTGGCTGAGGACCCAAAAGCACTGCCACAATACAAAGAGCTCCCACCAGTTATACAACGCCTCCCGGCCGGGGCCACAGCGCTTTCATGTCATTGTTGTCTTGGGAGGGTGGGGAAAAAACAACATTTCAGTGCACACAGAGCAGACAGGAGAGAGGAAAAGCTTCTGCACTTCCAACAGGCCTTTTGGGAGAGGCAGCATCTGCTGGGACTTGGGGCGAATCTCAACAGTAGTTTTCCCCTCCTGGAGTCTGCAGCTTCCTCAGGGAACAGTTCCACAAACAGTGGTTCCCCAGCTCCTCAAATCAAGTCTCCATACGAGGACAGATGTGGTGGGTGGACAAGTCTAGGGCTGGCATAGGGACACTCCAAGTCTTGGTTCTTGTCTGATGTGCTTTGATCCTCACCTGTCATGCAGGGAATCGCCACCTGGTTAAACAACTGGCTGCAGGTGACACCTGCAAAGGGCAAGAGACACGCAAAGCCAGGACACACCAATGCCAATCTCACCTTTCTACCAGCACCAACTTGGTGAGAGCTGCACAAATCCTTCCTACAGCACAAAGTTTGATGTCTTCCTGGGAAGAGCTGGCTGGCTTTGTCCCACAGCCCCTGCCAAGGCTGGGTACCCCTGGCCAGCAGATTGCTACAGCCCTCCCAACTCTTCTTCCTGCTTCTTGGTGCAACCCCATCCAGGGAGGCCTTGCTAGAGCACACCAGCGAGTCACAGCCCTGGGCTCTCAGACTGCTTCTTCTCAAGGGTGGCTCAGCTGTTGGAATTTCTTCCAGTGTCAACTGTCAGTTGTGCCAGGGATGTGTGACTTCCAAAAAGGAGACTGGCAGAAAGTCTGCCATCCATGAGAATGTCCCAGATGAAGCTCAGCCCCAGCAACACAAGGAGTAAGAGTCAGGCATGTTGCATGTGTATCTCTGTTTGACAACCTCAGCAGCAATATTTAAATATCCCTTTTCTTTTCAGCTTTGTGATCTGTGTTCGGATCCAGGCGTTTTTCATCCTGATGAGAAGGTTTTTTTTCCTTTTTACTAAGGAAAAACTGGCAAGAAGTCCAAAGCCTCACTCTGTGTCAGGCAGGGTCAAGATAAAGGCAGTTTATTCATCTTCCAACACCAGACAATCAGCAATTCTCATCTCAGATAACTATCCTTCACTATTTCTTTCTGGCCCTCTTGGGTACCATTCACTTAATGTAGGAAATAGGAAGCAGGGATATTAATCCTGCTGACAGCTCCAGCACTGTCCCTTCTCTTCTGATCCTTTCACCTGCAGTTTCCTTCTCCCAGGGACATCAGGGGAAGTGCCTCATGCAGCTCCACGGTGGTACTCTTCAAAACTCTTCCTTGGACACCTCTCCAGCAGCAAGCACTGCCTTGATGGAGCACAGCTACCTCCAACAGCAAAGGAACTGACAGTTGGCTGAAGAGAACCAGAAGACTGCTCTCCTGTGGGGTGTATTTTTGGGGTTTTTTTTTTGAGAGAAGAACTAGTACAAAGTCACATTTGAAAAAAAGAACAAGCTGTCCTTTTGCTGGAAGAGCCTCCCATATTTACAGAGTGAAACCAACAAACACCGTGGTATTTTACTCACTTCCTGTCCTGTCTGCTGCCATTCCCTCTCTGATCTCCCAACATCTCCACCTCCCAGTCCCCAGGAAGCTTCCTCCTGCTGTGCCACAGCTCCTTCCATTTCAGGAGACCACAACACCCCTCACTTTTCCTCTCCCTTTATCTGCTGTGTTTCCAGAGCAGGTTGCCTGGTTTGAAGCCTCTCACAACTCTCCTTTATTCCTTCAGAGGAAAGACATGGCCATGAAGAAGAATGCAGTCACATTTCACTCCTGCTTCTGAACTCCTTCCTTCCACACTCCCCTCGCTGCAGGTATGACAATGTCCACCTGGCTCCCAGGATACGTACAGAGCAGCCTGACTTACCTGTGGATCTCTCTCATTCACCACTGAGCTTCCTCACCAGGTGTCTCCTAGCCACCCAACCCTTGGTAGGTTTAACTTGGCTGAAATGCATCCAAATTGGTGATAAACCAACAAGCTCAACTCTCCTCAGTTTATGAGCCTAACTTCTCAGATACTTTTACAACAAACAGCCATGGTTCTTATCTAGGTAAGTCCAGACCTTCAACATCCCAACTAGTTGACAGGTGTTTTAATCTTGAGCAAGAACCTGTGGCATCCAGAATTCAGTCTCCAAGACACCACGTTGAGATCCACCAGCAATTAACAGCCACCCCCCAAAATTCACATGAGATCCGTTCTACCAGTGGAAAAGGACCTTGTTTCTCTGGGGACACACAAAGCAAAGGTAACTCCTGGCAGAAGGACAGATAAGCAGCAAGGCCACCATCAGACAGACCCAGGGCAGAGCAGGTGCTGATGCCAGAACTGACCATGCAAGGAAGACACTCCCTTGACAAGTAATTTCAGATACAGCATGAAGAACCAAGTCACAACCATTATGACTAAACCACAACACCTCCTGTCACCCTTGGGGAGTCCTGCAGAGATGGGCCTATGTCATTCTGTTAATATTTTGGCTCTGCAGAACCATTTCCTTTGCCAAATAACTGCCACTGCCCCAAAGATGATCAATAAAGTGGTCCTGGGCTGCCTCAGCTAGAAGGAGACCCCGCAGCAGGTTCTGAAGAGGGGATGATAATCCCCCCCAAGCAAGAAATCCAGGACAACCTGTCAGTGGCCATATTTGTCTCAGCCTGACACTAGGACAAGTGAGTAGGTGGTTAATTTTAGCAGGTCTGCATGCCCTATCCACCAATGGTGACTATCTGGACAAGATGGACATATTAAACTAACTCTTTTATTACCTGGTTTCACAAGAGGAACCCAAGAACTAACCTGAACTCAGGTTAGATGCCCCTCAATCTCCTGTCTCTCTCAAGACTCGGAGAGCAGAACTGATGTATCCCAGGTTGTGCATTCCTGGGCAAAGACAGACTCAAAGCACCAGGCTGAGGAGTGAACAGGAATCTACGGGGAACTGGAGCCCTTCCAGACTTCACAGCTCCGAGAGGGATTCCTATCACGAGCAGGGCTGGCAGGGTTTCAGAACGAGCAGGGAGAACGCTTGGGTTTGCACTTCTGGGTTATGAAATTGGATGTGTCAAAGGAGTAATTGGGGAATTGGAGCAAGGCTGAAAGAGGCAGGTGGGGAAACAGCACCAACAGGCCAAGAAAAACTCCAGCAGCTGCCACTAAACCACGCAGTGACCAGCCACAGCAGCAGAACCACGAGACAGAGGAACGTGCTGGATCAGATCACAGATGGGCACGGCTGGCAACAGTCCCAATAAGGAAACACAGCTCCTAGGAAAGGATTCAGCTCCTCACTCCAGTCACCTGTGGTGTATTTCACACACAGCCACTGTCCCAGCCAGCTCTGATGGCAACGGCAACCCCAAACTGTCCGTACCCACCAACAGCCACAGCACCCTGGTACCTGGATTCTGTAAAGAGTTTGAGGAAGCTCATGAAGGACCATCAAATCCTCCACCATGCCACCCTTCAGGACTGGACACTGATCCTCTGAGCTGCACAGACTTCATTAAAAGTCACTCTTTGACATTCAGTTTTGTTATTTCTCAAGCAGACTAAGCAAATCCCTTTAATTATCTGTGACCTCTTCCAAACCAGAAGAAATCCAAGGTAAAAAAAACCCAACAAGCTGCTGTGTAGAGCCCCTTCCCTGCCAGGGAGACCCCAGCACACGTGCAATGCAGTCAGGTTGATGAAGATGATCAGCTCTGCTCCTCCTTTTGCTTTGTATGGGAAAGCAACAGAGCAGCCCCAAAATGGAACAAAACAAACCCAACTTCTCCAAAAAAAAGCAGACTTGAAAATGACACACACT
>NW_010303551.1:19720-25264 GCF_000700745.2 Antrostomus carolinensis
AGAGTGTTCCTTTTCCCTCCAGGCTGTTGAGCCCACACAGACCACTGGACAGAGACCCAGAAGAGCTGGCACATGGTGGGGACAGCCACCTGCATTTGGGGACAGCACTATGTGACTTCACTCCTTGCTGGGACAGGCAGAGCACCTCTGTCCACAATACAGCAGGAGTTCAGAGGACTGGCTTGGATTTTTCACTGGGGAAGAGCTCACCTTCCAAACTTCCCAGTGTCCCAACCCAGCTCTGCAGAAACCTGTTGCCAGTTCCATCCCATCCCACAAACCAAACAAGGCTGAAGTACTTGGATAACAAACACCCAGGAAAGTTTGGGGTTTGAACTGCAATTCCTGCTAAGTTGACACTGTCCTCTCCAGAGGATAACACCAGGCTGCCTGAATTGCAGGGCCTAGGATGCTTGTGAAGAAGGAAAAGCACCCAGGGCCATTGGGAAGGACACGAATATTGTGTGAAATCATCTACCAGGAAGGATATTTCCTCCGTACTCTGCGCTGTTCCCCCATCACAGCACACACTCCCTCCCCCTTTGCTCCACAAGAAGCCCAGTACTCGCTCCTTCCTTACTCCAAATGGAGCAAAGGGGCTCAGGAGTCCAATGACACATGGAAATATTTATGCACAGCAATTTAGAGACACTGAAGCAGTCTAACCCTAAAGCAGTGTGTATGTTCCCAACCCTCTCCTTTCCACTTCCAGCTGCCTCAGCTCGATCCCCAGATTATCCCTGCTGCTGGCAGGGGGGTTGGAACTAGATGATCTTTAAGGTCCCTTCCAACCCAAACCATTCTATGATTACAGCTCCTGAGAGCCAGGGGTACAAGGGAAAGCAAGTAGGAAACAAGGCACTTTGGGACTGAAAAGCACACACCAACCAGCCTCTTTATTTATATATATATTTTTTTCCTAAATACAGCCTTTTTTTTTTTTTTGCTCTTACACCTTCTGATTGTTCCTCCAGCGTTCACTTCACTGTCTCTCCAAGTTGTGCAGCACGGCCTCTCTTCTCTCTCTCACCCTGCAGACTCTCACTGCTGCAAGGTAAGAGGCAACATCAAAAAGGACCATCCCCTCTGCATATCTCACTTGTAGTAGATAATGGTTCTATCAAGCAATGTCCTCATCCTTCCCCTGGTGCCTTTTATTTTCCCAAACTCTGGTTAAGACATGACAGCATCACGATTCTGCAGCCAGTTCCCAATGCTGAGGACCAGAGCTAACAAAAACCACAGGGAAATGATCACACCCAGGAGCTTCTTCCTCCACATAAAAAGTTGTGGGGTGTGTGTGGGGGTGGCTTTATTAAAACTCTTGTTAGTGTGGAGTGTGACAGCTAAAACATGGGAGGTTTAGGGAGAGTTAAAAAGCAGCCAGTGGTTCATGTAGTGTAGGGATGAAAGTTTACTGCTCCTCTCAGCACCTCACCATCAATATTGACCTCTTTTAGTTAACAACAATAAAAATTGCCACTTGTGACCCCTCCAACCTGCCCCAGCTCACTCACACACACGAGCACACCACATGCAGCACCATGAACCACACCTCAGCTCTTCTGGCAGCAAAGATGCCACCCAGATTTGTACCCTTCCAGGCACCCAACATGGGTGGAAGCACTAGAGAGAGAGCACATGTCCCCATCAGACCATTGCACCAGCATAAAACCACCTCTCTCTTCTTCCCACCCTGCAACCCTGGGCAGATCCCAACCCAAAACCTCCTCTGGTTCATGTTCCTGAGGCTTCCAAAGGGATTCACAATCCCTGGACAGCCAGCTCATGCTGTTTACCACTGAGACTGTTTTTACAGCAATGAAGATGCACAAACATGGGCCAACAGAACAGAGGAAACCCTGTCAAACAGATCCATCTCCTCTCCCCCATCACGGATTCACAGGCTACACTTTGTCACCAGGTTTATCTGAACCATCTGAAGTGCCAGCAAGCAACACCTGCTGACAGCTAGGTACCTTCCTCACCTGGTTCCTAGGAGCTGAGAAAAAGAGGTAAACAGCAAACTTTGGGTTCATCTCATCCCTTCTGCTCTCTCCAGATTAAGCTCCAGGCTGTATGAGCAGAGTTCTTCTAGCATCAGTGACCTAGAGCAGCTCATGATCATTCTCTCCATCCTGGAGCTTGGGATTTTCCCATCAAATGAGCAAGGACAAGTGAAAATCAGGCAGTGTGGTCCAACTGTGAGCATGCAGGTTACCTCTAGCTGGGTGGGGACACACGACATGGAGTGTTTCCTAACTGCCCAAGGTGCTCATCCATTGTTTCCTCCTCTGGAATTAGCAACGTTGCCAATATTGGTAACTCACAAGTAACTTCAAGTGCTCCTGCACAGTCTGGCTGCTCGCTCACAGCAGCTTCCAGGACACACTCAAAACATCACCAGGCTTAGGACAGTAAGAAACCAGGAGAGATATTGACCTCCTGCATCCCTCTCTGCTGACACAGAACATCATCCAGTTGGGTTCAGGGATGTATTCTCCCAGGGACCAGCACACTCAGGACCTAAAGGCTCACAGGGATTTCTAAAGCTTTCCAAGGAGAGCCTTCAGCTGCTGCCAGCTTCCACCAAAGAGCTGCCCAGATCAAAGCTGAACAGTCCCTTAAATTATTTAGAACTCAATTATTACACCTGGGTCATACAGAATGACTCATTTGTAGTGTCTTCAGTTTGAGGCAGAGGCATCTGGGAGAGATTAATTACCCTACTTGCACAGGTCCTGTCTAGCCTAGGAGATGGAGGTGTGTCCAGCAGATGAGTGACATCTGGCCAGACAGGGTTTCACATCAGGCTCTCTAGCAGACAAACTCCAAGCCCTTTCAGGCAACAGGAGGGAGCATCACTTGGCAGGAAAAGGCATTGCCAGTGTCCAATTTAATGGTGGGGTGATGTACAACTGCTCAGATTCTCACCCCAGAGCACGTGGTTTGTCCCACACTTCAGTACCTGCGGGTCAGCTCACCTCAGCACACACCTACGAGTCCCAACTCCATGGGAGCAGCTCTGGGAAAGTCAGTATCCACCAGCAGGACTGGCACAAACACACCAAGATCTGAGGATGACAAATGCCAGCAACCACAAGGGATCATGACCCAGTAACAAGCAGTGTTACGAGGAGCACAAACAAGGAGCCAGGCTGAACCTGGTGGGAAGGTCCTACCATGACAGCGTGAGCCAGTCAAGGTAGAGCAACAACAGCCACTTCGTTGACCAACACAGGGAGGACAAGTAGCTGCACCCTCCTCTTTCCTATCTCACCAGACATAAGCAGTGTCCTTCCAGCCCACAACTGGCTCCCCACTGACCTCCCTCTCTCAGCTTTGAGGACATCTATCCCCTTGGCAGCATGAGGATAAGGGATGGAACTTTGTCATGAGTTTGTCATGTGGACACCAATATGCAGAGGCCTTCCTGGCCCCGTGGGTTGTGTCCTGTATTTGACATCACCCCATCCTGCACAAGTGGTTTGGTACCACCCATACAAACAGCTTGGAAACCCCAAGGTGAGAGCTGCTGTGACTCTGGGCACCCATCAGAGCCAGCACTGCCACCTCACAGGCACAGGCAGTCCACACCTGAGCACGCTGGTGCCACTCCACACGGCTGCAAGAGAAACCTTTTCCTCCTCTGCTCACCAAGCTTCATCCCTCAGCTGATGACTCCACATACTGTAAAGCTCGTGTGAACTCTCGCCCAGGGGATAGTGTGGACACCCAACATGTAAGGACAGGATTGCTAACTGCTGTTTACAGGAGAGGCCTCAGGTTTTGGCTGGTAGGGACAGGCAGAGGCTGCCTCTCAAATTTCAGGTAAGGATCTGACCAGAGGGCAGGGCAGGACAGAGCTAAGGCAGGACATGGACTGCCCTGAGCGATGGGCCACGAGTTTCACTCCCCTCTCACCTCCCATATGCTCAAGCACCCACAGCACTTTTCAGCAGGTGGGTCTCCTCCTCCACAGGCCTTTCCTGGGTGTCACAACAACCTCTAAAACAAGGGTGTCACTGCACCCAGCCAGGGATGGTCACTCAGAGCCCAGGCACTGCAATACCTTGTGCAGGAGCCGTGCTGGAACCAGTGCCTGCTGCCCTGAGGGAGGGTGCAGCTCCACCACCAGCTCTCTCCAGCAGTAGAGCCAGTTCAAGAGGTTCCTACCCCACCCTATCTCCCCATCTCAGACTGCCACCTTTCCAGTCTCACTGGTGGAGCAGCTAGCTCACTAGCCTAGCACAGACTATTTGGATTGCCCCCTCTCTGCCAACTTTCATCTAGGGCACAGTCCACAATCCCCTGCAGCAGCATTCAGCTCAGGGGCGTTAGAGAAGGAGGGAGGGAGAGAACTTCTTCAACCAGCTCAGCCACACCAGCAACCCTAACTTGGAACCACACCCTGAGATACAGACTGCTGACTTGACAGCACCAGAGAGACCACAATAGGCAGGGTTTCTCCTTAGGGTCCTGGCACCCTCCTGCTACGCTCCTCAAAGCCATTCTGAAGTGATCCAACGCTCACTTCTCACCCTGAGTGCTGTCTGATGTGCTAATCCCAATTTGTAATTCATGGAGTCTTAGTTCACAGTTAAAGACCTGGCAGAATTAGCCCTGGAGCAGAGACAAGGTGAGATTTCCTCACACTTCCAGCAACCAGGAATACTTCCTGACTCCACTGTAGAAGGACAAGCTCTGTGTCCCTCCAGCAGCTCCACAGAGTCACACAGATCTGGATGGGTGAAGTGGCTTTGTGTGAAGATTGGAGTGAGAGAGAAACCCCTCCTCAGCAGAGCACCAGGCATGCACTCAGAGGCAGGAGATCCTCACCTCCACCACACCAAGCTCATCTTTAGAAAGTGTTGGGTCAAACAGCCTCTCCAGCAGCAGTTTCCAGAGATGGACTGACCAGTTTGCTGAACCCCAGCCCAGTTTGCTGAACCACGGCACCACCAGGAGATTCTTTCCCTGCTGATGACCCTACACAGATCTAACCTTATAAAAAAAAATGAAGTTACATACGTGCAACAGTTTCTCCTCAAACTCTCAGGGAGATCCTGGTGAGTGCTGAGGCCAGGCAAAGCCAGACAATGTTTCTTCTGTGAGGAAACAGCCTGAACCAGGACTGACTGAACTTCTTTTCCTCCAGTCCATAGGCAGAGCTGCTCACGTTGCCACCCCAGCCTTTAACAAGTCCAGGCTCCAGCTCCAGGTGCCAGCGTGTCCTCAGCCTCCTCACAGGGAGCTGAACAGTTTGGTGTGACATGGGCTGGGTGAGACCACCCAGTGACAGTCAGAGGAAGACTTCCAAGTCTCAGAGAGGGCCCATGGCATTGTTCGTGCCAGGGCTGGACTGTCACTCAGGGTGCAGGACACAATAGAGCATTTCAGCTCCTCCATTAAGGGCCTGCAAAACATGTATCTACAGCTTAGAAAGTTGGCACCTCAAACCAGTCCCCAAAGCACCGCCTTGTCACAGAGCTGAGGAGCAGCAACACACGGTGGATCCCGAGCAGCCCTGAGGAGAAGGACTTG
>NW_010303552.1:0-346 GCF_000700745.2 Antrostomus carolinensis
CACACACACACATATGTACACACACACCTCCCTATAGAAGCTGTATTGTATGTTATACATAGTGTGTAACAAGGAACGGAGTGTTTATATCTGACACATCCCATAATCTGTGAGATATAGAAATAAAAACTCAACATAAATCACTTGATTACACACAAACACACCCCAATAATGGGGGCGGAGTGTTTATATCTGACACATCCCATAATCTGTGAGATATAGAAATAAAAACTCAACATAAATCACTTGATTACACACAAACACACCCCAATAATGGGGGGAAAAGGTATAATCCGCCTTTTCCTTAAAAACCGGGCTCTGACACAGGAGCTGCTGGCCCCGCCCC
>NW_010303553.1:0-485 GCF_000700745.2 Antrostomus carolinensis
TGCGGGGTGGGGGGGGGGAGCGCCGGATCCCTGCGCTGCACACGGACTGGAGTTTCTTACAGAAACTTTTTCTTTCCCTGCCTTGTTATACGTCAGCCTAGCGCAGACAAACCTGCAGTGATAATCTTTGTCACGACTATTGCGACTCTTGAGTCAAAAAAGCTGATGCGTATTTTCAGCCCTGTTTTGCTCTGAGCGCTGAAAAATAAAAAGCCAGCAGCTCTCTGGGTGTACATTTTCTAATTTTCACTAAGCGATTTTTACTGCTCCTTCCGTTTATAAATTGTATCATGTTTAGTAAAATAATGAGGGAAGAGAAAATTATTTTTTATTTTAAAAAAAGCTATTTCTCGCCTGTTACTATAGAAACATGTGCCCCCGCAGCCTATTTACACGTCAACTTTTTCAATTAAAATCGTCTCACCTACCAGCACTTTCTAGTAGCACTAGAAAGAGCAAGTTTATCCTTTTAAAAAAAGATGGTA
>NW_010303554.1:0-559 GCF_000700745.2 Antrostomus carolinensis
GGCGGGAGGAAACTGGGGTGTTTTATCCACCGAGGAAAGTTGCTTTGGATTTATTTTTCCTCGTTGGCAACCGGATCTTTTCCTCCCGGGAAGTGAAACCGTGGGATCAACGTCCCAGCGAGAGAAACCTGCGTGGACATGGCCCAGCCCGGCGCTGGCTCTGCCCGGGGTTTGCATCCATCCTGAAAACTCTTTCCAGAGAATGGAAATTCCCTCTGGATGAGGGAAACGCCGCTCGCCTGACCAGGGAATGTTGTTTTTAACCGGGGCGTTGGGATCGGGAGGGTTGTTTGGTTATATGGACCTCGGCGTCACCTCGTAGGGGATTTCTTCTTCATTTTTTTTTATTTCTCTGAGAAACCTTTTCCCACAGCCTACGATATCACCGCGGAGGTTTTTTGGGGGGTTCCAGGGATTGTGTGACGCCGTGTCCTCCCCTTACCCCGAGCCCGGCCATGGCGTTGAAAGCTCGAGCACTTTACAACTTCCAAAGTGAAAACAAAGAGGAGATCAGCATCCAGGAGAACGAGGAGCTCGTCATCTTCAGCGAGACCTCCCT
>NW_010303555.1:0-14683 GCF_000700745.2 Antrostomus carolinensis
TACTATTTAAAACAAATATTTATTTGGTATATTTTAAAATATAAAAATAAATATTTATTGGGTGTATATATATTTAAAAATATAAAAATAAATATTTACTGGATATAAATATATAAATTATACCTCGTTCAGGTTCAAGTCTTACTGAAATGGCAAGAGGAACGCTTGGTCTAGAAGGAAAAGGAGTGTGTGGCAGGGCCAGATCAAGATAAACAAACCGCACACATGAAGTGGGGAGTTTTTTGTTAACTGCTTTCCAGATACAGTAACTGGCAGCAGTTTAATGCAGTGGCTTTGTACAGAGCTCACCGCGGCCTTCTAATGCGATTTTCCCTCTTGCGAGGGAATGTTTCCAACTGATCCTGCTCAGCAAGGACCCCAGTATTCACAAAAGCAAACTCAAACGAGATCGTTTGACTGCTTGTGGGTGAATTGCCAGAGAGGAGAAAAGAGCTGACCCTCATTAACTGCACACAGGGGAATCTGACTCAGATTTCCCAGGTTGGTAACAAAAGCAGGCCAGAAATCAACACAATAGAGGCCTGGGAGTTGTGTTGGTTTTTTTTTCTTTTAAAGCAAAATTTCTAAATAACACCATTAATTTTAAACTGCCTTATTATGCACATTCAAAACTAATTTTAGGGGACAGATTTATCCAAGATCATCTCCTTAAGTCTGAATTTTTGTAGCCATAGCTGTCAAATTAGACTCTAGAGAGTTCTGCAATGGGAAATCACTGATGCCTCTGAACAAATTCTACATCACAGGTTCAGGCGCTTGCCAGCTGGTCTCCAGCCCTGGCCAAGAATCATTTCACATCAGAAATTTTAGAGGAGGAGAAGAGAGCGCTGGATGGAAGAAAAGAAGATCTCTTTCTCAGCTGCTGAAAGGCAAACAGGTACCCGTTTTAGAAATATAAAAATTTTCTTGTATTGAAATGGGGAAAAAGAAAGAAGAGTACCTGAGGAGGTTTGGAGCCCAGACGATGGCCAGGTTCTTAGTGTGCATATTAGTGATGGAGCAGTAATCAGCCAGCCGAGCTAAGTGTCTCATTAGGAACTCCAGTGTCCTGGAAAAGAGGAGATAGGCAAATGTTCAGCACCAACGAGCAAAGCCATCCTGCAATTTACACAACAAACCCCAGTTCATTATTTTCTTTTGGTTTGACAGCTCAGAAAAAAATAACTTTTAAAATGTTGTACTTGATAAATGTTGTCTGTAGCAAATAATTACATCAGGGCGGGGTGAGGGGAGTCTCTCCTGCTTTGTCCCAGCTCAATAAAAACATGTCCAAGGGCTGGATCCAGCAAACACTGAGGGGGACAGGAATGATCCACATGCCACCAGCACAGCAGATCTCGAATCCATCACTTGGGGGCTGTAACAGAAATGTGCCCTTTGCACTGTAGTGCCTGTTCAGTAGGGGTGGGCAAGGATGGGGGTAAGTGGGGGAGTATTTATTTGGATACCCCAGGATCCTGAAAAGCAGCAAATTCTGAGTTCTACTTATGGAATTACTGGCTACGGGTTTCTTACACGTCTATAAGGCAGATCCAAGGCTCAACGTCCCAGGCTTCTGGTCACATTAAAAAAATAAAGGTTTTTTTATATTAAACACCCTGGTAGCACCCAGGAGGAGGAGGGAGCACAAGGGGGTAATAAAAATGCTGCTCCCTCCTCCTCAGGGTGCTGGCCCAGGCTCGTGTCTGTCTCACTGTGTGTTCTTTTCCTCTGGGGGAGGTGGGGGCTTCGGTGCTCAAAATTCCAAATGCCCCAGGCCTGACCTGAAGAGGGATGGTTCCAGCTGGAGCCCAAAGGGACAGCTCCAGCACACAGGCTGGGTACCTGCACGGAACTTCTCATCACAGCACAGCAGCAGAAAAATAAAGTGTTTATTTCCTTTTGTCCTCTCTCTGGTCTAAGACTAAACCCCCCCCCAGGCATCAGAGTTACACAAGTTTGTTATCCCCATAAAATCAGTCATTTTAGGGAAAAGGTGGAATGCACCCGAGGGAATTAAAACAAAACGAGGGAGACTAAGGGGGCAGGGCCTTGAAAAGCACCTTCTCAAAAATAAACTAAATAAAATATTACAATTACTTAATTACAGAGTACCAGCTACCACACTAATTAGTTATTTAGATAGCAAGTAGCACACACTTATAACTTGTTAGTTAGCCATTATAATTAAGACTAATAATGATATAAGTTATTAATATTCAAATAATAGAATTAGTTATTTATACCACTCAGGTGCAGTATCATAATTGTCTAGATTTCACCACACAATACTTAATATTTAAATATATTAACAAATTATTATGAATAGTTATCAATATCTAAATAACTATCTTCACACTGTACAACTGGTCACTCAGGGTACAGAATCACAACTCATTCTGCAAATACATTGTAATAATAAACTGCCATGCTAATTGATGATTATAATAATGTATTATATTAATCATATAATGTATTATATTAATCTATGGTTATCATAACTGACCAGCCACTGACCATAAAGTGATATGGCAATTAACAACTATCATAAGGTGTTATAATTGGATATTTATAGTCAAATACACTATAGTCACCTAAACCACTCAGGACACAACTGGTCCAGCTAATTACAATAGTTATTGATATTTAAATAACTTTCAATATACATTGTAATTAATATACCAATTACAATACATAATTGGTCAAAACTACTTGCATTAATTATTAATACTATTTAATTATCACAGTATTATAATTGGTTATTAATACCAATCAATTACCATACTTTTCATTC
Source organism: Antrostomus carolinensis (assembly GCF_000700745.2). Classification (NCBI taxonomy): domain Eukaryota; kingdom Metazoa; phylum Chordata; class Aves; order Caprimulgiformes; family Caprimulgidae; genus Antrostomus; species Antrostomus carolinensis. Next base: position 2,795 of record NW_010303555.1, read on the forward strand.
CAATGTCTATTTACCATACCCTGCCATAATTTTTAATACTAAAGAGCATTAATGTGGTGTTATACTTAGTCAAGACTCATTACCATATAGTAATGAATATATTATTGTAATTGGTGGTTTTTAAACACTGCATTATAATTTGTTATTCTACTACAGCATTGTTATAATTTGCTGTAATTGTAATTATTATTGCTGGGGGGAAACTGGAGACAAAATACACTTGACCACATTAAACTGAAGGCCTGAGAATTTTTTTGTCTAAGTTTCCTTTTTTTAATTGTGATTCCCAGAGCTGGTGCTGTGCCCTCACCAATAACCATCAAATAAATTTCCTTAGTGGCATCAATCAGCCACTCCTGACATAAGGAGCTTGTGTTGACCTCCTGTACGCAGTTTCCAAGGAAGTCAAATAACAAACTATATCTATACAAACTATATAATGTTTGGTAATGAGCTAATTAATTAAAATATAAATCAACTTTCTAAATATTAAAATGGTTTATGGCTACAGAGGCACAGAGCAGCTATCTCGAGAGGGAGAACTGGAATTGCATCAGGTCACCCCAGCAATAATAAAACACTGAGCAGCACGCAGAGAAAAGGCTGCACTGACCTGTAGTGGGGAGGGGGCAGCTGCTGGATGACATCGTGGATCTTCACCAGCCGCTCTTCATCTGTAGCAGCAGAAACAGCGTCCTGGAACAAGGCAGGAAGGGAGTTAGCTGCAAATAAGAGCAGATACCTGCCACAGCATCTCGAACCGCGTGGCTGACGCGCTGTTCTTCGGTGGCAGCACAAACCCCAGTGGTGTCAGGCTGGTCCTGTTGGAGACGGGCGCTTCTGCTCGCTCTAAAAACCCCACCGCAAGCAGAAGTACGAGACAGCAAGGTGTGTGGCAGCAGGTTCAGCTCAGTTCTCTGTTCAACCTGTGCAGACGATGTCACGCTGAAATGGAAAGTGAAAGGCATTGCCGTGTACTTACTGAGAACTTCTCGTAGAGTTGATAGGTCAGCAGAGGGTTCGGGAGTTCGCGGAAGTAGAGTTTGCAGAGGGAGCCCACGCAGTGAATGTCTTGGATGTAAATATCCTTTGTCAGGTCGGGAATCTGCTCTGAGTCAAACTCGTGTCTGGAAAGGAGAGAAGAAAAATGAGCATGTTGCAAGTACACTGATAAAATAATCAAAATTGGATTATATAGAAGAGCTGGTTCAATTAATAAGTAGAAAACTGGAAAGCCTAATGTGTAAGTTCAGATTGTTAGTGTTAAACCAGGTAATCACAGAAACCTCACCAAGAAGAAACTGCAAAGTCCCAGGCCTGTTCTAATCATTAACTTAGCACTGGAGTTAAGAACAATGTATCTATCTCCATCATAGAACTTCAGAAATCAAAATTAATTACCTTATAGTTCATAGCAGCACTAAGACTCTTTGTTTTACTGATCACTGGGATGTGACACGAGAACGTGTTGAGTCAACTCCTTGGGACACGGCAGACAGAGGTGGTGGGGACAGGCCCAAGAAAGACCCGAGCACGCACAAAGGAAAAGTACAACCCAAGGAAACAGTGATGAGATCACCAGAGAGAGAGCGTGCATGTGAAAGGGACATTTACATATATTAATAAGTTCCTGGAAATGTAATGAATATGTTAATGACATTGGAAAATAAATGAATATGCATATTTCAATGATAGAAAGCTTTTGTGGAGAGACAAGTCGGTACACATGCGATCAGATGGAGCAATCCCCTGTGCATCCAGCGCCGTAATAAAGAAGTGTGGCTTCTTAAGACTACACTGGAGTCAAGAAGTTCATTCCAATTTTGATGACACAAAGGGGTTTGAAAAGGAAGAATGAAAATAAAAGTTAGTGCAACCTGCAGTCAAGAAAAGCAAGGGTTTCCTGACTTACAGGAAAAAATAAACACTTGGTCACCACAGCCACACAGCCCTTGGTTGTGGTGCTGCTGGAGTGGATTTTTCCAAAAGATGACTTATTTTTTTTCTTCTAATAAGTGATTTTCAGTTAGTTTTACAACTGACTGATTGGCTAGTCTGCAATCCCTTCTCCTGCAACAGGGCCTTTCACAAAGTCTCCAGAAAATGTATTCCAAGACCAACAATCTGAACATTTAACAACCTGAACATTGAATCTGAGACCATCTGAATATTTAACCGGAAGGGCTGTGACAAAAGCTGCTGTCCCTTTGCATTTCCAAAGGCCTGGAAATTGCAGTGATAAAGCAATTCCCACCAGCAGTGCCCTGGGCAGCTCTGCACATGGAAACTGGCTGTGCAGAAATTCCCTGGGGACACGCCTCTGCTGCATGGTGGGGAGAGCCAGGGACCACAGGAAGAAAATCCCAAAGCATTCCCTTGGTTTTCAGAGAGAGAAAAACCCAAATCACAAACATTTATGGACTAAAAGCTGAGCTGAGAAGGCCAAGGGCTGGCTCGCTGTTAGAGTATGAGCATGGAAATGCTGTTCCAGATTAGCCCGGGCTGGCACAGTGAGAACACGGCTGCTCCAAGATGGAGCTCTGTTTCCTACCAGGGTCTTTCAGCCGTGAACCAAAACTTCTTCACCATCTGCGCGGGGAGTCAGCCTGTCTACACCACCACAGCAACAGCGGGGGCTTGGTGGCAACATCCCTGGCTTCTCCTCTCTCCTCTTCAGACAAGAGGGTGAACACTCCACGCCAGTTCCTCATCCCAAAGACAGCACAGAAGGAGGAAACACAGGTCTCTGCCACAATCCTCAGCGTTCAGTATATGACGCTCCCACAAGCACGTTCTGACTCACCACTTACTCATATCTGGGAGAGAAACTTATTTCCTGCGCTTGGCTCCAGAGAAGGAGAGAGATCTCAGACCAGGGAGCAACACCAACCCACCCCACACATATACCCTCAGCCTCGGCTGACGTTCTCTGGCCAGATCCTGCCCTTCCCCAGTACTCCTGGTGCTCCAGTAAATCTCACGCCGTGTCAGAGACCCCCCCTGCAGAAGCAGAAGATGAAGAAAGGGAAGCCCTACATTCAGCCCTTTTTCTCTCTCTCTGCACTGGCCACTTCGAGAACTACATGTTATTTCTTTTGCCCCCAAAGGAAGATTTGGTTAGGAGAAGAATACAACTTCACAGTTCCTCAGAAAAAGCCAGAATACAGGGACACACACCCCAACAACCCTCGCTCTGCCTACCAGCCAAATAAAGGCAGCTGCTAAAGAGCCAACCTCTGTCCTGGAGCACATCTCCCATGTGGAACACATCCTCTCACTTTCTCTCCAAGCAAAAAGCCCTTTAAATCCAGGGAGATTCAATTCTTCTGTGTGAAACTCAAGAACAGTGACTCATTTCTAAGGACACTGCAGCTCTAGCTTTGCAATAAGCCTAATGATCTGTTTATATAGCTGGAAACTACGGCGATGCAACGTGTCCTACGTTAATCAAACACTGATGAAAATCTGCAGTGATTTAGATGAACAGCAAGGACAGCGTCTACAAGTTCTGCCATGCACACCCTTCCTTTTGTCTTTGGAACATCTCAGAAAATTGAAAAATAAGCTGTTGCTTCATTCCCTCTGTTATACCAGGGAATTATGCCATTGCAAGTCTTAGAAAACCATTTTTAAAGAACTTTTGGAGAACAGCAAAGGAGAAAATGGTCCTGGCAACACAAAGGGTAAAAATTGGACCAGGGCAGCAATTAGAAAGATGGTCCAGCACAAGTCACCAGCAGGGAATTAAAGGAAGGACAAAGACTGTGCTCAGCCAGGACTGCTGTGGGCAGCAGCTACAGTCAGAGTCTTTGGAGCCCGTGTATCAAACCCTGGAGAGCAGAGTTTTAAAACAGAACTTGCTGTGATGAGAAACAGGGTTAAGCTGAACCAGAATAAGCTCATCCACACCAGGGTTTGTACAGTAATGGGACCGGCTCAAACCCATCCCCTGAACTTGGGAAGAGCTGGCACAAAGAGGATTTCTGCTTCGTATTACGGAAAATACCCTTTGGTGCCTCTGCGAGGCCGTGGGCCCAGGATCAACACTGGAATCAGTCACATCCCGCTAGGTTCTCTCAGTCCCTTCACAACAGAAAAATGCAAACCAAACGATGAGAGGAAAATGAGCCTCACCAAGGGATAAAGACCATTTAACTGCGATGGGAACAGCTCCTCGATGGGGAGGACACACACCCAGCCTTTCCCCGCATGGCTGCACAGCGTGGCAATGCCACCCACCGAGAATTACACAAGTATTCCTTGCACATGACCAATTCATTGCTAATAGGAGTCCAAAGCAGCGAGGAAAGAGATCAGCTGCTCAAAGGGCTCCGGGAGCAAGAGGGAACAGCAATGAAAGGTGACAGCACAGTGACACCACGATCCCAGAGCCTCGATACTCTATCCTGAAGGAAAACTTCCTGCCAAATGAGTTCTACTGAACAACCCGTTGTTGCTCCAGAAGGGTGGCAAACCCGAGGGACCATCCACGGAGTAACAGCCGAGCTGGAGCTGCTGGGAGGCTCAGCCCCGCAGCGCGGGCTCCTGCACGCACAGCCGCTGACCCCGCGCGCGCCTCCTCCGTCCCCGCAAACCCGCCTGCCACGCGCAGCGCCCTCACCGCAGCTTCTGGATGTTGGAGGCGATCCCAGACAGACGGTATATCCCATCCACGATGCCATGCTTCTCAATGAATTCAGTGCAGCTCTTGAGGACCTGGGGGACTGAAGAACAAGTGGTGTTGGTTAGTTGAGGATATTATTAAAGTCCTAGTTCAGGTTGTGGTCTTGTCAGATGCCAGAAACTAAGCCCAGCTGGGCTACTGCTTTAGTTCTTCCTTGGAGGCGAAAGGCTGTAAGAAATTTAACTTAGGAGCTACTGTGGAAACTGGTCAGAGGTGTTTTTTACTTTAAAGAAATGCCAGGTTATGAATCAGGTTGAAAAAAGTCAACTCTGGTCAAGCAGAGACAGTGCAGGTCCCGTTGCAACTCTCACAAGAACTGTGGTATTAAATTCCTTCCCAGAAGAGCTGTGAAATTGAGTAAATACCCTCTTTGGCCAAAGACTTCCCTTGTTTTCAAATCTATGCAGGATTTATCTGTACTGCTTGGTTTAAGCAAATACAAACATTAAGGAGATGCTGCTTTCTGCAGCAGGAGAGTTTTTACAACTGATAATTTCACCCCCAATGTCTACCGGAGCGTGACTGATAGCGACAGTGTACAGCACTCACAGAAACTGCAGCAGAGCAGGGCATGACAGAATGGAAAAAATAAACCCAGAGGACATCATTAGGTGTCAAGTTAATATTCAAGCCGCTTCACCAACCGATTCCTCCCAGCTGACTTCTCAGCCTCATGCAGCATCCACTGCCAGAGCTATCTGTCCATCCTCGTCAGCTTAAGAAGGAGCAAATTATTTATAAAAGGGAGATAAAACTGCCCTGGACACAGAAAGAAAATTAGGATTGAGCTCCTGTGAGCAAATCTTCAAGGAACAAGCTCAGATCCGTGTGGATTCCTCTGCAAGTCACCTTTTTGCTACAGCTCCTATGATGATCGCGATTTATCCTTACATTAGACGCCAGGTCTGATCAATTTGCCACGTGACACAGATTCTGAACAGGTCGTGTGGCAAATCCCCTTACACCGAGCAGCAGATGCCATCTGCCAGTCAGTTCTCCTAAGTCCTGCTGAGCTCACATGCTCTGTTCTTTCCCCTCCCCAGCTGCTTCTCTGCGTTTTTTTCCAGCTTGCAGCAAACACTCGCACAGCTCAAAAAAAGACTCGTTTCACATGGCTCCCTGGAAATCTGCAGGTGCATCCTGGGCTGAGGACACTGGAGCACAGGAGAACAAACCCTCTACCTCTGTCAGTCACGCAGGCTCAGCTCTGCTAGATCAGGTCCCGGGCCTGCGATACCCAAAGACACCAAGAGACAGTAGAACTGAGCCAGTCCAGCTCTGCTGTTACGCTACGAGGTGTTTACAGCATCTCACGCTGTTTTCCAAGGCAAGGTGCAGACTTTGGGGCAAGCAGAGCCCTTGTACCTCAAGCAATGGTAGAGAAAGAGCCTTGGAAACCAAATCCTGCTTTTTGGGGAAAGAAAAACAACCGAGGTGATCACCTTCTGCTCTCCCTTGTAGGTGCAATGGAAATTCAACTTCCACTAATGCACCCAGAAGACGTTTGAAGAAGGAAACCTCAGCACCCACTGTCAGCCTTGTGAGCTCAGGATGGCACAACTGCTGGCACTGGGAATCAACCAGACACACATTTAGGCACCTGAGCCAGGAGAAGCAACAACTTCTCACCAATTTGGAGAGCACGTTGGTAAAATGTGCATCAGTCACCCACAGCACCGCAAGCTGCAGGTCTGAGAGCAGAGCAGGCAGAGCAGATGGCCCTCAGCGCCAACAGCGTTTCAAAAAACGTGTTTGCAGGACAACGCTTACCCCTTAACACAAAAAGATTCAACACCTCTTGAAGAATAACATCTTTAAGGCTTTACGTCAGTGCACAGGGGTGGAGTTGTATGATACTCGAGCAGTCACCAAAACCAGCTAAAATAGGTTCTGCGTTGCACTACAGCGTCAGGAGACAACTGAGACCCAGGCAGAACACAGGCAGACACAGCTGGTGGTTTCTTTTCTTCTGTGGCGATGCGCACGGGGACAGCATCTCCTGTTCCTCACACACCAGGACCCCCCGGGAGGCCTGTGCCACAGGGAGCGGACTGCGCGTGTTTCCAAGGCCCTTCTCCTCCGGGGCTGATCTAGCTGCGCAAACAAACAGTGGTAAGAGTGGTGGTTATCTGCCAGCTCAGCTGTCACAACCTGTTGTGACAATGGGAGACTGGTCACGGGAGAACAGGGGACACAGCACCAACAATACACTCGTGTTTGTCATGGAAGATCTTGGGCACAGTTAGAATAATTAACATACACTGAAATAATTCCAGCAGGCTTGTTCTGTGCGTTTCCTAACCTGGTTACCAGGACGATCTGTTCTTTAAGCTAAATATATCGTGCCAGCACCACAGATATTTTGGGGGAATTCTGCCTGGCTGGAGAAGTGACTGAAATTCAAGTAGGGCTGTAATTGGACTTGAAGTCCCTTTGCTGGAATGGTGACGTGATTTTTCAACAAAGATGACACCTGACAACTACATGCGTGTTTAACCTCCCTCTCCCCTTTGACTCCCAAGCCCTTCAGCTGAATATACATTTATATATACAGATATATGCACGTATGGAGGGAACAGCGTCTGTTGCCACCAGAATTAAACAGCAGGATGGCAGCACAAGCTAAGACTTAACTTTGCAAACGTGAAGTGTGCCAAGGCCACCAGCTACAGGGGCTTCTGACATCACCTTGTGACTTTTTCAGGTTCCCGTCTCTGCCGATGGCACAAATCCCTCCCCTGTGCAGAGCTGAACCTCTCAGCGCCCGGTTCCTGACAGCCAGCGCCAGCAGGTCACTTTGGGACAGACACAAGGACAACCAAGCACACGGGATCTTCCTCCAGCCCCAACAATCCTCTGTGCAGAAACCTCTGTGCGCAGAACCGGGCACGCAGCCCTTCCAGTTCCATGTTCCCAGTAACAAAACCGTGCTAATACCGTCGGGTTTATTCCTTCCCTGAGTAACACGGGCTCCAACCACGGACTCTCTCTGCAGTGAAGTCACTAAAACCCACTGTCAGGGGATACATCTGAACAGCCACCTCTTCAGGAGAACCTGAGCACCCTACACATCTCCCGTTCCAAAATGAATCCCCCTCCCTCCCTCCCCGACTCTAATAACAGGGAGTTCCAGGAAACAGAGGCTGGAAACGTGGATGTATCAACAAAGGAGCCTTTAGCAGATTTCATCACCCTAGCAGCTCCAGGAATTTTTTCAACTCATTCCTGAGCATCTCTCAGCCGGTTTGAAAGGTTTATTGCATCTCTTAGGGCTCGTTAACCGGTTAATTCTTTGCCATTAAGAGGAAGCAGAGATTTTATGGTTTGCATTCTGAGGAACATTTTGATTCATCTTGAAATCAGGCACGTTTCCTTTCCTATCACCTTGGTTTCCATTTTTCCTTTTTAATCTCTTGTAACATTCCCTCCCTGCGTTTTGGGAGGCTTGCTTTATTTTTATTTATTTTTTTTTTATTTTCTTTGCACGTTACTGGAATCAGAACTATTTGTTCAGCCTGGGGAATGAGGCCTCCCATCAAGCTCCCCTCCAGCAACCTCGTTTTCACAATATTACAGCAATAAGGTGAAGTGCCGCGCCAGCCAGGCCTTTTGGCTGGTTAATGGACCATGCAGCTGCTCAGCTGAATTCCACACATAGCCAACAACCGGGGACAGCCAAACCTGCAGCCCGGCAGGGACGAGGGAAATGAAATGAACTGTCCTGAGCGCCACTCTGAACCGCCCAAAGGAGGTAATAACCGCGGTTTAGTTTTATAGTTATACTGAGGAAGCATGTGAAATAAACAGAACTGAGTGAAGAACAAAACAGAAGGTTAAGGGCGACGTTTAGAGCCATGAGAATATGAATTTAAACAGTCAGGTATGAGATAAAGTTCAGGTGGAGGCAGCTGAGGAAGGACGGGTGCGTGCGGAGGACAGAGCACCCCGAGAACACCCAGGACGATACAAGAGGTGACACCATGATGGGCCCCTTCCTCGGGGTTCTGTGACTGAGTGGAGACTCTGACAACTTCTCGACATCTGAAATGAGCCCAGTAAATCCTGCCTCCTTTGAACACATGGTTATGGAAAAACCTAACAATGCATAACCTCACCTGAAGAAATACAGTTGCTTTTACCCCAAATCATTCTTCTTATTTTTAGCTCAATTTTGCAACAATCTATCCAAGTCTTTCTTTAAAAAAAAAAATAAAATCACAAAAAAGCCCCCCCCAAAACCCACAAACAAGCAAACAAACAAAACCCCACAGTAAAATCCTGTAATAATTCAGACTGTAACTTCTTCTAGGAACCAGCCCTGGGTCGGGGCAACCCCAAGCACAAATACTCAATTCAAATGACTCATTTCTGAAGGTCTTGTGTCCACCTTACAGTGAAAGTCAGACAGAAGGTGCAAACCAGCATGGGACAGAGGTTAAAGATTTCCTTTTGATTGCCCTAGAAGGAGCTCCCTGACACCCAGTCAGTCACCTGCATGTGTCATTTTATAAGGACACAGAACCACCACCCCCTGCACATTCATTAAAAAAAAAACAACAACAAAAAAACCAAACAACACAAACTTTAAAAGATCCTCTTCTAAGGACTTTGGTCTCCCTCCTAAATCCCTGTTTGAATCACCAGGAGTACGACAGACGTACAAGACCAATCAAACAGCAAATTGCCTTCAAGAGATTCTCTCTTCCCAGGTTCCAAGAAGTGACCCACGTTAAAATTATTGGCGCTGCTGCTGAGTAAAGTCCGAGGCCGCTGTCACCAGCTGCACTATTTCCTGGTAACGTGCAACCTTTTTATTTGCAGCGTGACTTCTGCACTTGGGAAAGTGCAATAATGGAAGAGGGGCCATAAACCATGAGTCGGCCCCCAGTCGCAGTGCCCGATTCTGGAACCGGCCTCCGGCACCAGACTCTGCTTTTTAAGACTGGACTTTTTTCTGGCAGCTGCCCCAGAACCGCGTAAAAACAAAGTGCAAAGTTCAAGCTGAGCAACACCAACCCCCCGGTGTTGCATCAGGCTCAGAAAGTCGATAACCACGGGTTTTTTTAAGTCCTGGGAGATCAGCAATGTTCTCAACGTGGTGGGTATGTCTACACTAGGGTGGTTTTGCTCTTGAGGAACCTCAAGTGGTTCCTTACTGCACTTGTATCAGACTGGAGCCTTTGTACACCCACCTCCCAGGCTGCGTCCACCAGATTCTCTGGGGTTGGCTTTTTGAATACAAACCCAACAGCATATCGATGAATGTGGGATAAAGATACAAGGAATGCATTCATGTTTGGTCACTGTGCTAGTGTTTGCTGTTTAGATCAGTTACACTTACTACAAGAAGCTGAAAGGGGAAGAAGTATCCACCTGGTTAAGGGTGGAGTGAGGGATAAGAGCACACACAATTCCTGTACAGATCACAACATTTCTTCTCATGTTTGTTCCCACTACAGCTGTAGCGTTTCGAAATGCAAATTAATTTGTGAGTCCCTGCTGTCCTCTGGGTCACTCAGGCATAAAGAATCGCTCTTCTCCCAGCTGCAGGCAGGGTAAAAAAGAAGGGGAGAAAGAAACTGTCTCTTTTCTGAACTGCAAAAGCTGGTATCGCCCGCTCAGCTCTCCCTTTCTGCAGGTACTTCCCCCAGACAGGGAATTCTCTGTGGGGACCACATGTACCTCTGTGCAATGCTGACCCCGAACCCAATAATCTTGAGTTCCAGCAATTCAGAGGGCAGATGGTGGAGCAATAACTGTGCCTGTTATGTTTGGAAATTTGCCCAAAATAGCTCAAAACTATTGGCCTTTAAAAGTATCAACTTGTGTTCCCCGAGTTTGAGGAGCAGAGCATCATCTGCAGGAGGCGGGATGTCCTCTGCTCATTTGGGTCAGTCCCTGCAGCTTTGCCCGGGCTGTGGGATCCGCCTGGGACGTGACGGGAGTTTGTGTGAGCAGAGGCACACGCTCCCAGATGGGAACAAACATCTAGGCACCCAAAACACACGGGATTGTCAGGATTTACAGAACAGCTCCCATGAATCCAGCACCTTTTACTTTCCAGAACAGCTGACAGGTTTGGATTTGTGAAATTATGCAAATCCAACCTAAAACCAAAATAAACATAGGGGACACATACAGGTAAGTTCACTTATTTCCTACAGACATTCACAAGGCTACTCTGGATCTAGCACGCCAACCTGTGTTAACATTTGAATTAAAAAATTATTTAATGTTTATATCATGTTCTTGTTCTTCCAAGTACTTTACACGAATTAGAAACTTGCCCTCGTGGCACCCTGGGGGCAGATACGGACTATTAGTTTCATTTTACAAGCGTGGAGATGGAAGGGGAGATACCAAACAAGTTCCCCAAGGCCATGAAAGGTGTGTTTGCACCTGGCTCCCAGCTCCCCGGCCAGATCTCTGACTGTAACTGAGGTCACTGATTACTCAAGTCCTTTGGAGATGGATTTTGATAAAAAAGAATTACTATAAATTGTGAAATACTGAAAGAAAACTGGTTGTGGCATGTCTGAGGCAGACAAGTTTCAGTTTCTCCTCAACCTCCTGAAAAAAAGGGATGGCCAAATGAAATCAGAGCCAGCAGAAAGGGAACAGCCAACACGACCTGTGAGCTCAAAGCCTGTCACATCACCACAGCCCCACTGAGATACTGCCCCAGCTGCAAACGGTAAATACAGTTACAGCTGCTTGTTCCCCCGTTTACACACAGGTTCCTCACTGTGAAACACAAACCACATGGGAAATGGGAAAGGAAGGTAAGAAAAGAGAAACACAGACACACACACACACACACACAAAGACACACACACAGACAAAAACACAGAAAGACACACAGACACACACAGACACAGACACACACAGACAGACACAGACACACAGAGACACAGTCAGACACAGACAGACACATACACACAGACACAGACACACACAGACAGACACAGACACACAGAGACACAGTCAGACACAGACAGACACATACACACAGACACAGACACACACAGACAGACACAGACACACAGAGACACAGTCAGACACAGACAGACACATACACACAGACACAGACACACACAGACAGACACAGACACACAGAGACACAGTCAGACACAGACAGACACATACACACAGACACAGACACACACACACAGACACACAGAGACACAGACGCACACAGACACAGA
>NW_010303555.1:14755-15317 GCF_000700745.2 Antrostomus carolinensis
ACACACACACACAGACACACAGACACACACACACACAGAGACACACACAGACACACACACACAGAGACACACACAGACACACACACACAGACAGACACAGAGACACAGACAGACACACACACACACAGAAACACACAGACACACACAGAGACACACACAGACACACAGAGACACACACAGACACACAGAGACACACACAGACACACAGACAGACACAGACCCACACACAGACACACAGACAGACCCACACAGAGACACACAAACACACACAAACACACACACACACAGACACACACAGACAGACACACACACAGACACACAGACCCACACAGACACACACACACAGACAGAGACACAGACAGACACCCACAGACATACACACACACACACAGACACACACAGACATACAAACACACAAACACACACAGACATACAGAGACACACAGAGACACAGACACGCAGACACAGACACACACACAGACACGCAGACACAGACACACAGAGACACACACACAGACAGACACAGACAGGCACACACACAGACAGACACAGACAGGCACAC
>NW_010303555.1:15458-17066 GCF_000700745.2 Antrostomus carolinensis
ACACAGACACACACACACAGACAGACACACACAGACACACTGACACACACACACAGGACCTGCCTTTTCCTGCACATGTCCACGAACTGTTGCATCAGAAGGAGCAGTTTTTGCTCAGACACACCCGTCGATGTGGTTTCCACTGTTCAGGTCACAGCAGTTCCTGTCACAGCCGGGGAACAGCGCTCAGGGCTGCGGCACCACCAGGGCCCTGCCGGTGTCTGAGCTGCAGGGAAAGCCTGAGGATCTGTTTCTGCTGCAGCTCTGCAGATGCTCCAAGTCCTTCTAAAGGTAAAACCCTGGAGCAGAGCAGCTCCCTGCCAAGGACATCACGAGCAGGGATTTCACCTGGGCCTTCAGAACCTCAACGGGAAGCTCTTGGCATTCAGGGGCTGCCTGGTGTTTACAGTTAAAAATAGTATTTAAAGAAAGGAAGGGGAAAAGCAACAATTTTGTAAATACTTATAACTTTCTATTTTTTAGCTTTCAGTTTGCTTTTCTTCTTGTTTGTTATGTTCAATTTCATTCTCTAGCAATAGGAGAGAGAGTGGCAACTGTCTAAATTTACCCTCTAAGAGTTAGAAACATCAAGAAAAACTACAATTAATAAATATGTAAGACTCAGCTGTCCCGAATTCCACATCAAGGCTTCCTTCACAGCTGGCAGAGATCCAAAGCCAGCCAGACTTTTATTCTAATGAAAATTATTAGCTAGGAAAAGGGACTCCTCACATGAACATGAGCAACCAAAGAGATGACGTGCACATTACCAAACTGACGCTTGAGCTAAGGGGAACCAGATTTATACAGATCCCTGCCAAGAGGCTGCCCGAGATCTCCCTCCTTGTGTTTCCCTGTTCTTGGTACACTCACATCTACAATAAATCAGCATCAAAGGCAACAACATCACCCATGTGCAGCCAGGGGATCACTCGGAGGGCAGGAGAACCCCAGAGGACCCCCAGCAAGCTGCGATGCCGCCAGAAATCCCAGGGCGCTGTGAAGGAGCTGAGCTGAGGAGCGTAAAAACCAGCACAAGAGAATAAAACCCACCCCTGCAAACAGCTGTTGCCAGTGCCCGGGACCCGGCGGGATCGAGAGCCCGGTATCTGCTGCATTTGATCTCACACACAGTTTTGAAAAGTCTCCGCTTTCATTTTATTTTTTCTTTAATCCTACCCAACTTGTCCAAAATAAACGCTAATAAATTTGAGGAGTTGGGAAGGACAGACAGCAAGAGCGAGGTGCGTTAGGAAACTCTGTCTGCCGCTGGCATTTCCTTTCTCAGCCAGAGCAGCGATACCTGTTGGCTACGGATCACCGGCATTTTGTAATAATTCAAAGCTGTGGTACAGACCCTCCAATACAGAAACTGGCTGATTAAAACCAGAGCCACTTTCTGAATCCACCTTTTCCGATTACGGAAGCTGAGGATGTGTTAATGCCAGAAACACCATTTATCCTACCAGGCCGTCCGTTACCGGAGCTGACTGTTCCGTAGGGATCACACCTCATGGGATAAGCACCTGATCCCACCATTCCAGGGGGAGCCCACGCTCCTCTCTAACCGCCCTGGGAGAAATTATCATCTTTCTCACGTGCCAGGCA
>NW_010303555.1:17149-17382 GCF_000700745.2 Antrostomus carolinensis
CATTTCACACCCCATCCTCTGTAGGCCAAACTTTTCCAGCACATTATTCCCAGCAGCGTTTCGATCTCAAGTACATTGTCCTGCTGCAATGCAGCATTTAACCAGCTCCCACACCTGACAAACACATCCTCTGCAAGAACAATTCTTTCTAATTGAGCTTGAATTGAATTGAAGTTCTATCTGATTTTCTTTGAGAGGAAAAAAAAAATGAGGAGGAAAAAATTCTCTTTCCC
>NW_010303555.1:17419-18323 GCF_000700745.2 Antrostomus carolinensis
AAGGGAACGAGGCCTCATCACGAGTCGGGGATTACGCTGAACTTGCTGCATCTCACAGCTCCATAAACAAACGAGCATCGCTGGTGTCAACAGCACCAAACCAACTGGGAACTTCTCTCAGGGTGATTAAGAAACATCTTCTCCCTACTGAGCTTGATCTGCTTCCAAATGACGCTTCACTGGCAGGGGAAGTATTCAAAACCCAGAAGAAGCCAACAAATGAATAACACACTAAAATTACATGGGGATGGGCCTCTCCAGGCAGGCGCCATCGGGAGACTAGAGCCGACTGGAGAGCTGTTGTGCAAACCAACAGACTTGAAGGGAGCATCACCACAACCTTTGCTAGATTTACACCCAACAGAGAAGTCAAAAATCCCTCACATCAAAACTGGTTTTACTCCTACAAGCAGCAGCCCGTAACTCACCGACACGTGACAGAGAAGAGGAACAGAAAGGACGACACAACACGCTGATGTACACGCCAGCCCAGAGAACGGGAGCGCTGCGGCTCCTGATTCCCCTCCCCAAAAGCAGCTTAGAACACCATGATTTTGAAAAATAATCCTGTGATCTGCCCATGACTCAGATCCTCATCTAAGAAACCAGACAACGACGCTTCCTTCCCCTCACCGCTGCCTTGTCTGGCAGGGCCTTTGGGAAGGACTGTTTGACACCATGCGGAGGTAGAACTCCTACCACAGAAGGGCCCCAGCGCTGTCTGCAGAGCTCAAAGTGTAGCACAATACAAACTGGAACTAAAAATAAACCAACCAAACTCAAAACCCAGGACACTGCCTGCCTACAGTAGCCAGCCCAGTGTGGTGGTTTGGGTGGATTCACCCTTTCGCTTGCAGCTTGCAGCCAAACACAGCCTGCTCTATCACCCTCCCGCCCCCCCCCA
>NW_010303555.1:18667-19717 GCF_000700745.2 Antrostomus carolinensis
CCTAATGCAGCTGTGAAGGAGCAAAAACACGGTGGCCTTGAAGCTGCAGCAACACAAGTACTGTTATCAAAGTTCTTCTCATGATAAGTCTGAACTGAAACACTGAAAGTAAAATACTACTCTTCTAATTACTAAAAAGAAAATTAACTCTATCCTAGCAAAACCAGGACACCCAGCAATCACTGCAATCCCCAACATGAATCACCAGGCATACAGGAATGTTTTTAAGGTGCAGAACTCACCCCTACCGCTCTTATGGTAAAAACCTTCCCTCCCTCCTCATACCTGCTTAGAGTGACCCATACACATCAATTAAAAAAAATAAATGACAAACCACATCCTCATCAAAAATGAAAGGGCAGTAGCAACACCAGCCTGCTTGCTCCACTCACCCCACCTCACCCAGACACCCTCCCCTGAGGAGAACCTCCATACACAGACATATCACACCCTGACGTTTAGCAGACACAAGTTCTGTCACGCCGGCCGAGAGGAACCTTTCAGGAGACAAGAGCATCCTGCCTCAGCACAGGACAAATCTCCAGCACTCAGGTCAACCAAGACGAAAGCTTTGCTAGTCCTCACCTTCCTCCTGTACATCGCGTGCCAAGTTATCCTCCTTTGGAAGGAGGGGCAGGGGATGCTGAGTGATTTCTTGCTGAGCCCACAGAAAAACAACATACTGCAGCAGGTAAAACATTTCCCCTGTGTGTGTAAATTCCTTCTGGGTATGCAGACAGCAAATACACCCTTCCAGCGAAGCACCCTGAGCCAGCTGCCTCAACATCGTGTTCAGTACAAAAACACCAGACCTGTTTCAGGTTTTGACCTTCCTCATCCCTTTTATTCCCTCTGTCTGCTCCTCTCTCACCATTTCCTATCTGAAACAAGCCAAGTTTCAGGTGGTCATGACTGCAAAATTGGGATTGTTTGGGTTGTTTCACAGGGAATTTTGAGAATTCAGGCACTGTCAGCTTCCCAAAGCTGATCGTTAATAAAATTCTTAACATAACTCCAGTTTGGTTCAATGTTGTGTCTCTGAGGAGCACA
>NW_010303555.1:19733-33351 GCF_000700745.2 Antrostomus carolinensis
GAATGCCTCGCCACTCATTTCAAACACTCTGCCATTTCCTCCTTCAGTCCTGCTAAATCTTTGTGGGTATTGGACAGAACCCATCAAAAATGAGCATTAACCCAAACCAGTCTGTGAATATATTGGGTTCTTGTTTTTCTCTTGCAATCCTGAAGCATCACCAGCAAGTACCATGCACAGACTTCAGCTACACTACTCTGTGCTCCTATAAAAATATTCGTGGATGTTCTGGCTCTGAGGTGAAGGAGCAGGGCTGCATCTTTCCCCTCTCTGATTCAGCTTAGGGGCTCCTGTGACATCTCAGGCCCCTTTCAGCAGATCAGCTCTGCAGTTGGCTCCAAGACTGAGGAGCGTTAAAGCTACAGAATGAGGGAATCTTAAAATGCTGTGCATGCACACAGCTCGATTCACAGGAACCCAGAAACATCTCCACAAAACCAATCCTGGGGATTACGTCACTTGGAATACAGGTCAGAGAGCTGAATCACACAGAAAAAAAACAATCCTGCTGTGTGAAATGGAGACATGCCCCTGTTACCAACATTCTAATTGGATCTGCTTCACCCCAGGGAGTTAGGAAAGAGTTATTAAACCCAGGGTGAAAGCAACTGGTAACTTCTCCGATGAAGGGACCTCATTAGCAGGGCTCAGTCACAGTCCCTCTGTCACACGTGATGGGAGAGGAGTGTCCAGAACAAGTGGTGAGGTCCTAGAGACTGTCCCACAGGAGCCTCCAGTGGAGTTACAGCAGTTTGGCTCAGCTCAGATGCGTCTTTTATTGCTGAATAAAGTGTGCACCCCTCAAAGCCAGGGGAAGAAGTCAGCGCAGAGGGCAGGGAAAAGCTTTAATGTTTGTTGACTTGTGCCTAACTAAAATGGACAGGAGGAGGGCTGGGGATAAAAGAGAACTCTCCCTTTCCCATTAATGAGCTCACTCTGCTGGCACGTCTCCTGCCCTCCAAGATTGCTCCCACAGCATGAATATAAAACCAGCCCCATAGCTACCCGCCGGTGTAAATTACCTACTCCTGATGCAGTTCTTACATGGGTTACTGTCTGTTTCTGTCTCCAAACCAGACAGTTTCTGGCTCTCTCATGCTTTTCAAGTCCCAGCAATAAAGATCTCTACTGGTTCCAATTAACAAGCCAATGAGCTTTGCCACAGTCCTGATTCCGTAAGAACAAACTCATATGATTCACCAACTGGTAGTAAAACACTTCACGTCAGGCAAGGGGGTGCACGTCGCCGTTACCAACTGAACCAGTTGGAAAAACTGCACGAAACAGCTCCCTGCCCTTGACCATCCCTTTTCAAAAAAGCACTCACACCAACAAGGAGCCTGAAGCACCACTGGGAACACGTGTAACAGAGAAACTCCTTTCCTACCCCACGCCTCACTTCACTTCTCCTTCAGCCTGCACGCAAAAGCTGGGAGACGTCAGATCGACAGCTTTGGCACGAGAAATCCTACTGCAAAATCTGCTGCACTGGGCAAGGAACTAAAATGTGGCACAGATCAACATGCTGACACAGCCAGGCCGTGCTGCTGCCCCCACCACTGATCTCCTGACGGCTTTAACTCCTGGGCAAGCTCCTGCAGCCTGCGGCTGCCCCACGCTGCTCTTCTAAATAACCCTCAGCGTGGGACATTTATGGGAACGACCTTGGCTAGTGAACTGTGAACGCACCAGAGTCCTCTGCTACTCAGCAATGCAGGTCCCTCCCCGATTTCACAGCCTGAGAGGGTAGGAAGGAGCACGTGAAATCAAAGTTCACCCGAGGAAGAGTAGTAACAACTGTGGAATTTCTCCTTGGAATGCACAGCTCTTCTCTGCTCCTCCCTGAACTGCTGATGGCAGGGCAGGGCGAAGGGGACCGAGAAGAGCCACAGAAAACGCAACGCAACAAACTCAGAGACTGAGAACACATTTTCAGTAGTTCCATCCATCTTCCCATCGAACCACAACACTTGCTTCTCATTAACATTACCCTCAATTTCTCTTTCAGCCATCGATTTTTGTTACACATTTCTACACTAGTACCAACGAGTCCTTTGCTAGATACCATCACCTTGAAATAAAATTCCCAGCAGAGGAAGAGCTCAAGGATGGATTGTTTGTTACCGTCATGGCCAGAGTTGAGAAGATGCTCTCCCAGGTCACAGCCGAACACCCGTTCCTTCAGGATCCCCCGCTGTTTCAGTTTCTGTTTCGTTGGGCGCGACTTCATGAATGTACGGAGGAAGGTGATGAGCTTGCCGTGTTTTTTTGACACTGCAAAACAAAATAAAAATAAATAAATAAATTTTAGATTTGGTTCAGGCAAGGCCAAGCACAACACATTCCACAGAGCACACAGAACTGTCCTAACAGCAACATCAATTATTTACAGAAATAGATTTTCCAAGGTCCGGTACTAAACAGAGACTTGGCTTTTGTTCTAATTCTTGGCTAGCGCAGAAATATCATGAGAGAGCTGTAAATGGAAGAATTTAACCCAAAGACACATTTATGTGGGAAGCAGCTTCAGGTGGGAGGGCGCTAAGGGACTGGCAGGATGGGCAGCACCTGAGAGCTCCCGTTTCCATCTCTGGAAAAGTGCACACGGCTGAGCTAACACAGCCAGGAATCTCACAAACACAATGTGTTATCTACACGCAGAAATAAATGCTGTGTTACTGGCTCTCATTCTCGTTAGTCTCAGGCACCTCCAGAACAAACGAGTGACTAATACTATCTGAACTCAGAGGACGTTTAGTTCTAAGTGCTGCAGACTGCCCCTCCAGCACACCTGCAATTCCAGTGAACCTACGGAGGTACAGCCCATGCCAGGGCATTACGGGCTCCCCGAGTCTTCCCAAGATAAAAGCATTACTGTCTTTGCTTTATTTAAATAGAAAACTAAAGCAGCCGATGTCAAGAGATGCAGTTTGTGCCCTCCAGAATAAATACAAGAGAGGAGAACGCAGCTCAGGAGCCATCCCTCCAACCCTCCTGCTGTTTCTTTACGTGACGTGCTGGTGAAATCATGGGTCCCTCTGTTACAACCCATCATCCACAGCCGAACGACATGGAGAGTGACACAGGGCAGAAGTGGGTGACACAAATAAACGCATGAAATGGGGAGGAGAGGCTGAGCCCAGGTCTGAATGGGGAGCAGAACAATGCCCTTGAATGTCAACTTTTCTTCCTGAGGCCCCACTCTGAAAGCAAAAGGGCTCTGGCCTCCCTAACAAAAGTGCCATTGTACACATGATTTAAAAGCAGTTTAACTTCACCAGAAGAGCTCTATTGAAAAGAACAAATCACTAGGTATAAAAGGCTGTGCTTTGTGAAGAAGCCTTTACAGCTCCAGGAAGTTGTAAAGGCTCCTGCAGCACCGCAAGGCAACACCAGCCCATCCCTCTCCCCTGCTCCTGCCTCAGATCCCTGAGAGGAAAGACAACCGTGTATTTAACCATATATTTCACCTGCATTAAACCTGTAAGTACTGCCATCAAATTTCAGCAGAGAAACATTGTTTCAAACAAAAAAGAAAAGCAACGAAGACCCCCGGTGACAAAGGTGAGTCTCTTCAGTGCCACTGCTGCTCCCTAACGCGCACAACGTGACATTCTGTGAGCGGCTCTGCAGGTGGGACTCACCCAGAGGAAGCTTTATGCAGTAATGCTTCGTACAGGCAGACAGGGGATTCTTCGACCAGACAACATGAACAACTGTGTCCCAAGAACAAGGTGACACCACACTCTGCTTCACGATGTTTTAATCCCTTTAAACAGTTGAGTATTTTCCTTTCTATTTTACCAGGTACTGATGCAGCCCCTCTGTTTATAATAAACCCGATTCCAATGACCTTAACATGTTTCTGTCTATGTGGGGAGAGCAGAGTTCTGCTTCTGGATAAAATCCCTTTTAGCAGAGTGACACTACACTGATCTACAGCAGCCAAATACCTGAAATCCTAAAATCTCCAACAGACCCCGTGTCTGTGTTCTCAACAATCAAACCCCAAGCACTGAACAAACCGCAGAAGCGTTGAGCGTGACAGACTGTGGCTGTGGGGGCTTTAATTAAAAGGATGTTTTCAGTTTGACGGGGTTTTGTAATTACACACAATAAATGAACAGATTGCGCTGACATGCCAAACAAAGTTAGGATAGATTTTGGTTGTATCCATCATCACAAGTAAAGCAAGAGCTCATTCATCATCTCCTATCAGCCCCCCTCAAGGACACAGAGTCTCATCCTGACCTGCGTGGAATTTCCAGGGGTTAGCACCCTGCAGCTCCTGGGATAACGCTACTGGAGGTGATAAACCTCAGACAGATGCTTTTACAACAGCCAAATAAACAGACAAATAAAGCAATTACCAACACATATGTATTAATTTGAATAATTTCACAGACTCCTGTTATAGTTCTTCGTGAAGTATCTTGCTTGACTTAATAACAAATGAGCCCATTGGATAAAGGATTTAAAATGGAGAAAAAAAATCACCCAACTCCAGTACTGCTCAATTTCTACTCATGCTGGTGACCAGGTCAGCAAGTGACCTTTGGGTGTCACCTCAGGCATTAAAAACAAACAAATAAAAGTGCAATGGATACACTTCCAGGATCCAAGGATGTAATTTGTTTGGTATCGATAGACGTTTACATCACTAACCAGAAAGGGGACCCGAGTTTTTAAAACACAATCAATCTGTTCTGCCTTTAAGCCACTCAGTACAGGTTAAAATAATTGTCTTGTTTTCTGCATCATTAAGTTGACTCCTACAAAGGCACCCAACGCTCCCAGACACTGGCAGGGCAATGCCCCAGCAGGTTAAGGAACCAGAAATTCACTCACCGGCCCTTGAAAGCCTTGCAGGTTCCTTGGTTAAACACAGTTTCCCTTCTCTCAATCGCTGCCTACTCTGTCAGAGAGTTTCTGAGGCTAAACTGTCTTATACCTACGCACGAATGATTCACTGATGGGAGCTGGGCTTCTCCTGGGCCGAGAAGAGAAAACAGTGAGAAAATCCAAGCAGTCATCTCTTTGCTGACAGGTTATAAAAAAGAACAAAAAAGCAAGTAGGTGTCTGATCAGGATAAGGGATCCTTGTGAACTGGGAGAGCTCGGGGGGCTGTCAGCTGTGCTGTTTTTCTGCCAACAGCAGTAAATGGTGAAATATTTCTATCCTGTTTCCAAGTCCTCTGGCATCATTTGACCCTCAAAGCAGCAATGCATCCTAAGAGAGATTTAATTTCTGATGCATTTTGGTTTAGATGTGTCTAGCACAGGAGTGCCAGTTTCTAGTAAGCACCAATGCCAAGGTTGATACCAAGAATCCTGCAGAATAAATGTTTTTTGCTCCAAAACTCTGGTCCCAAAAACTTTGACTGTCCCACTGGTGACAGCACCAGCACCAGCACGCAGAGCTCTCCAAATTTAGGTCCTGTGCTCCTACACTCATTTGCCCATCTTGAAAAAACCCAGAATTAGTGAATGGCAAGGAAATGAGGGAATCAAGGCCCAGAAACAAATTATTACAAACTAAGAAGTGAATGAACTAATTAGCCCTTTTCTGCCTTTATCTTCCCATCAATAACGTGAGGATACAGGATAAACCTGAACCATTCACAGTCTGTGCCTCCATGTGAGGTGGTCAGGATGACAAGTGACACAGAAATAAATTCAGACAATAAAGCAGCATTTCTACCAGACAATTTTGCAGGGTTGCTACAGCCAGAGCTGCTGCTGAATTACCAACTGAAAGGCAAACTAAACAAAACCCCTAAACGTTTATCCAAATCACTTTCCACCTCAGATTTAACCACTATAAAACAAATTGTTTACCAAAAAACAGAGGATTTCCTAGAAGGAGCAGGGGCTAATTGTCCTCAGAAAGGCAGGTTTGGCTCAATATCCTGCCCTGAGCAAGCAGAGACAAATTGTCCATGGAGCAGAGTGAGAGTGGCTGCAAAAAAAACCCCAAACAAAATCCAAAGGAAAAAAAAACCCCAAACAAAATCCAAAGAAAAAAAATCCCAAACAAAATCCAAAGGAAAAAAAAAGCCCACCTGAGGCTGGACTATTTGTGAAGTTTTGCTGGCACGAATGTGTCAATTAGGAGTGAGAAAAAAATATCACACCCTTAGCTGACATAACCACGCTGGCCAAAGCCTCCATAGGGTGGGAAGGGAGGGAAGAGCAAGGAATACTCGTGCCAGGTAGTTTATTGTGGTTTTGGGAAACTGCCATACTCTGTACCTCCCCGAGGAACATTTATCCATCAAACCGCGCCGCTGTTGCCATACCACCGAGCTTTTGTAGCATAAGAGAGGCCTGAAATTCCCCCGACGTTGATAAAAACTATTAAATAACAATTACTTCATTAAAAGCAGGGCTTGTTCAGCCTAATGCTGCAGACTGAAAAGGCCCTTCAGGATATACTTTAACGCAGCTTGTTTGCTGAGAAATGTGCCCGCCGATTCAAAGTGGTTTCATGGCTCTTGTTCAGCACAATATGGTTTTGCTGAGTTACTTCAGGAACCCACTCGAAAGCTCATGGGAAGCTCTTAGGAAATGCTGAGGACTCGTGTGTCTTCTCCAACCTGCTGCCCTCACGTGCCATCGTGGCTCTCCTGTTGTGTTATTAAAAATAATCTGCCAGGTTTGATGCTTTTAGAGCAGAGGAGCAGTTGTGGCAGTTCCAGTGAGGGGGTGGTGGAGCAAAGGGCGGGAAATGGGTCCTTCTTACGCTGAGCAACCTGCCAAAGCCAACACGCTGCAAAACTGCACCCTCAGCCTGCTGAAAGCATCTGAATTCGCTCCCCGAGCGGCAGCTTCTCACCCCTCCTCTGCCCGTATGGATTTGACAGGGATGCAGTTAGTCTGGGTTAGAACACAGTCCAACATCACATGTCTTGGCCCAAACTGCCCAAGTTATCACATCTGGGCCGTAAAACTCTTCCTGAGACCACTTCTACAATGTACTGTTTAATTACAATTGCCCAAAGTGTTGGCAACAAAGGGAAAGGGTAGGATGGAAAAGAGCACTGGCTCCTGCCTCCCTGGCTTTGAACCACAGTGACCCAACAGCAGAGTCTTTAATAAACAGCCTGTTATTTTGTGCACGCATTTTCCTTCCCTTTTCAGTAAGAAACACCCCAGGATGCAAAGGCTCCAAGAACAAAATACAATATCATCAACACATCGAGACTCTTGCAGCTCCTGGACAGCATCTCCCATCTTACACATCAAAGACCAGGGGAAACAACCAACAGAAAAGTAAATGGAGCAGATTCGAGTCGTGCACTGAAAAGGCAAGTGCTTGCTCAGCCGATGTCCGGGCGGACGGTGACCCAGCGTCCGGGATAACAACGGCAGTTCCTGTAGAACATCCTCACAAACCCAGCGCTTGTCCCCCTGCAGCCCCACTGCACTTTGGCCAAGGGAAAAACAAGCTCACGTTAAAAAAAATAAAGCACATCTGCTTTATCTCCTGCTGCTCTCACTACTGTTTTGGTTTTGAACTCACACCTGGACAAAATCCTCTTCACAGGCCATGTTTTCTAATCCAGGGTTAGTAAACTTGAAGAGAGAGAATCTGGGAGGGTGTACGCTGACCCACATTCCCAGCACACGCCAGCGTGTTTGTTTCTCTTATTATTAACAGGGATTTTACAGGCTACAGAACCAGCTGTCCCCTGCTGCGGGGAGAGCGTGGTGACAAGGTCAGAAGCGAGAACACGTGTTTAAAATATACAAACAAACTGCAATATCCAGTCACAAAATCAAAGATGGGAAGAGGTGGGAATGTGGTAAGAAAAGCACAGCCAGGTATTACGAAACAAAAGCAAAATCCATCCTCTCTGAAAAGAGATTTACAGCATGTGAAGCTAAAATTTTTCCAGGCTATTAGTCCCTCAAGACCCATTCTCGTCCAAAATTAATCTCTGCTGCAGGGAGAGAAAGAGCAGCAGCAGACTCTAGCGAAGGGAGAGCAGCACCAGGAATCAGGAGATGAGAACCAGCTTTGGTTTTGCCACATATTTCCTCAGCTCCTGCTTCTGCCAACACTCAGGAATAGATTGAACTGGGGGAGTGGACTGAGTTCAACTGGTTCCCCTCCACAACATCGGTTATCTCAGCCCCTCCTTAAAACCTCAGTAAATATTTTTAATATCCATCCCTTCACACTTAGGAAGACGTGCTCGGTGGGCCCACATCTGACTGAAGAGAAATTACACAAAGCCAAGAACTGAGTCACATCTCCCGGTTCTCTGTCATGTTCCTTAGCAACAAGACATTTTACTCCCTTCCTCCTGCCACAGCAGATTCTATTTTGGAAGCTAATTTATACAGCCCTAAAAACCCAACCAGAAGCTGGAACCACGCACCACCAAGCACCCTCCTTTAGTCCTTGAAAAAGCCGCTGGTTTTGAAGAAGGACCAACCAACACATCAATAATTGCACTAATCTCTACGCTGGGCTCCCTCGTTGGTCAGAAAGATTTTTCAGAAAGAGATTTTAAAGTTCCATAGATGAAAGAGTTTAAAAATATCCTTCTATCTCAAATAATCTTCATAAATGTGTACTTACTGATTTGCTCTATAAAGAAAAGAAAAAGAAAATACAAAATGCTGCATGCTTTTGGGTGCTGCAGCATTTCTCCTGTGCCAGGCTGACATCAGTTAAGGCTGGCCTCTGTGTTATAAGAAGTCATGAAATATGCTAAAGGTGATTTATTTCAGTGTCATTAGATAAAAACCATTTAAATCAACGATGGTGAGCAGAACCAGCCAAGAATGAGCACACATTTCCAGCTACCACAACAGCACCGTGCACGCAGAGAGTAAAGTAGGTCATGAAAAGTGTTGTCGCTGTTCTTATTTACAACGTTCAGTAACAAGGAAGCCACACGTGCATCTCCCAGGCTTCTGGAGCCATCCTTTGGGCAGTGTCTGGAAGCAATAACCTCAACAAAACTAGAGCTCCAGTCCTTGCCAACCTCAGCCTTTGGCTCAAGCTGGAGTATTGGCTTATTTTGGTTAGGGTAGGAACATCTGGCATCAGAGATCGACCAGCTTGACAACTCGCTGGGTGCATTTTCATGCCCAGATTATACAACAAGCTCTGTCAGCTTCTGCTGCATTTGGGTCTAATTAGTTCTCTTCCAGAGAAGACAGCAAATTCAAAAGCTAACAGCACATCTGACCAGCAGCACTGACTGCTTTCAACATTCTTTATTTAACTAAAATCACGCATTTGTAATGATATGCACGAGGATTATCTGCAGGTTGAACTGTCTGGAGAAGGTTTGTTTATGTCAATATGAAGAACCAGGAACTATTTACAATGGAAAAACTCTTTTATGCTGTCAAATTTGTTGAGTATTTATAATGGGATAAGAATGACAACTGCAAGGTTAGCTAGATGCATAAACATGTCACTTACGTACAGATAGGAAAGTCTGATACCCAGAAATCTGTGATATTTTCCAGGTTAAAGAGATGTCTGATCTTTTCATAGCCCATAAGGGAGCATGAAGATAATGTAACCTGACCTCCTGAACAAACGGACCGCGGGACATCTCTGAATCAGCTCCCCCGAGGGAAGCCGTACAGGGTTAGGAGACATCAATCAGTTTGCTGAAGGCTAACTGAGAAAGGAGAGAGGTTCCAAAGGTACAAGGGCAGACAAGGTCAATCTATTCATTCTATTAACATGTTTGAATTGAATCTGGAAAAAAAAAAGCAGCGCTGGCTACTGCAGTCACAGTGAGGATGCAGCAGGGATGGCGTTTGTCAGGCAACACAAGGGCCTCAAGGACTTGCAACTAGAGGTGAGGAAATAGTAATAGATGGGGCTGCAGTTCACAGGAAACAAGTTATCACAGGCCAAAACCAGAAAACAAGAGGGACTTGAAAAGAAAATGGTAGAGATGAGGGCGTTTAGCAGTGTCAGCAGCTCAGGTGACATGAAAGAAGTCACCAGGCCAGCAGCGGGACTGGGAGACAAGGGGAGCAAACTGGGAAACGTAGAGCTAGGAGAGAAATAACAAAAGACACACCTGCAGTATCGTTTTTTCTCTTCCATTCTTAGTACGTTTTGCTAAACCTCTGTGTCCCAGCAGAGTTCAGTGCTGTCCTCTGGCTTATCTCGCTTACCTTCCACATCAGTGATCCTCTGGAAAAACAACGTTCCGTCTCAGGTACCTGCATCCATCAGATCTGTCCGTCAGGGAGACGGTGTCAGTCCTTCACCCATGTTCACTTGGGGATACCATCATCATTTGATCTTGCATACCCAAGCACATACCACACCAAAATCTACTGCAGCCTTCACATAACACTGGATTTGCATGAGAAAGAACACGATACTGGAACCTGACTATATCTCTGATAATTATGCAAATCCTAGAGTTTGAGAAGAAACTCTGTTTTAGAACAACCCCAGAGATGATGCACTGTGTCCCATGAAAGGGGTTACTGGTTAACAGGTTTCTTCTTTTGAACCTCAAGTGGTGCAGTAGCATGAAGGACAACCAGCTAAATATCAACATCAACAACCAGGTAACTGTGTGTCAGATACTCTCCAGATAACTTGCAAATGAGGACGGGAGAGGAGAACAATCGAGAGCCAAGATGCCACCTACCCCATTAGTGACACCAGACGTACCTCAGCCATCTCTGCCAGAACTTTCTCCAACTCAACAGTCTCCAGTGATGATAATGCCACACGTTCTCTGTTGGGGATCACTTGAGCTGCTAGCTATGCTTACAGATGGAGCTTCTCAAGGGCCGACCTCAACCTCCCATTAATACAACCTAAACCAAATGTTTATTGTCCTGTCTACAGCAGCCACAGCTTCAGAGAAGTCAAGAATCAACTGTTCATATTCACTTGAAGACAAATTGCCTCTGCCCTCCTTATTCAAACACCAGCTGTGTGCTGCGTGCAGCATCCTTCCTCGATTAAAAGGCTTCAAAACAGCCTATGTGAAGTTGCAGCACGGCTGCCTGAGCCTCACCCGCCCGTCTTTCCACTTCTGCTACTGATGGCAGCAGTGCTGCAGGAGATTTTTCCAAAAAACTTGACAGGAACCCAAGCCAACCCTGAATAACATCCAGTACTTTGGACACATGCACGCAGCCCAGAGCCTTCACTAGTCATTCAAACACAAATCATGTCCCAGCCCAATCCTGCCGTCAGCCAAACCAGGATAACCGGAGTGACTGCGGCAGTCGAGTTACTCCAGTTCCGCACGCTCCAGCTCGGGTGGTGGGAGGAGGCAAGCCATGAAAAAAAATGATCTGACATGAATCAACAAACAACAAAAGTTGAATAATGAGGAGTTTGGCAGATGGAGCCCAAACATGCAGTGGGAGAGAGGGTGTCTGCTCTTACGTAAGGCCTTGGGAAGACGCTGGGAAGGAACCTTTTTATTCCATCAGGCAGGATGGAATACTGCACGAACACGAGCAATCCATTTGGAATAAGGAGGAGACTCGGGTCAGAGCACACTACCTCCCTCTGCTTAAATCCCACCACACAGCCATTACTTCACTCCTTAGCGTTCAGACTCTTCTGAAGTACATGGTACTCCCAGTATGACAAGTGACATTGCTGCTGCTCTCCCAATCTCTTCAGATGGAGATGCCCATCTCCATCCTCACCAGCCAGCGGGCAGCTGTGTACAGCCCACACCAGTCACTTTCAAATCACAGTGACCTGCTCCTCCAGGATTTACACCTGCATTAAACCCTGAGATGAATTTGCCTTTAGAAGCAAAATTCCCACTCACCTGGAGTGGAAAGAATATTAAAAGACAATGGGCATGAGTCTCACACACATTACAGTCACATTACAGCACCGGCAGGACAGAACAGCTTTAAAGAGGATGAAAACGACATCGTCCCATCCATCCTCCTCACACGGCCAAAGAAGTGTAAAAAAGCTTTACCCAAAACAAAAATCAGGCAAAATACGCCTGGGGATTTGCAGCGAACTAAATCTGCTTTCTAAGACTTCGGAATGCAGATGACACTGTATTGTTTTGCCTGCTTTATTCTTTTCTTTTATCTTACCAGTCCAGAGCTTTGATTTCAAATGAGACTCTTTTATCATGCCTGTGTGGTGCCTGGAACAAAGGAGGTCAGGGAAGAGTGGAAAGGGAAGGCCTCCTGTCTGCTCTGTCATAAATAATAAGATCCTGCAGGGCACTTAGTCCTTAAAACAGACTCTGGCTTCTAGGAGGTTTTCTCAACAAATATGAACAGACGAGCCATGGCTACTTGCAAAGTGTCTACTATGATCAGGGTAACTAGTCTCCCTGGGAATTTTTCTTTTTCAGTGTGTGCACTGACTGCCCCGGGGCTCCAGCAAACAAAGGACCAGCATTTTTAAACAGGAAGCCCTCTTCTCCTGCACAATAGCATCAATAATATTAAAGCTTAGGAATGCATCCTATGTCCTCTGAGTGCCAGTCTGGGGAGGGAGGGAAAACAACAAGATAAAGTGATATGCAAAAATCTATTGAAATTCAAATTGTAGACATTCCCATCTGTCAGCTGCCTCTTTGGGAATGAGGTATAAATCTGAGCAGGACGCACTGATCTCACATCTCCGCAGCCCCAAGGACCGTGTGGGCATACTCGAGTGCGCTGGAGGGGCCCTGCAAGCTGAAATTCCTTCTCCCCGGGGGATTTGGGTGGGAACGCTCACACAAATCATTCCAGGCATGAAAGAAGCTCCCTGTAACAGCTCTGGTTTGCTACACACCCATGATCCTACTAGGCTAAGTCCAATAAAAGAGTTTACAACTATGGACTTAGGGAGTAGAAAGGTGCAATAGAAAACTGAAGTCAGAGATTAGTAAAAGAGGAACAGAAGTAAAACAATTAGCAAGGAGCAAGAGGGAAATACGTGGCTTTAATCAGTTTTCAGTTGAGAAGAGAAGCCAACCACCAAGCCAGGCAACCTGCCCGAGGGCACAGATCCCTGAGGATCTCCTCTCCCAGCAGAAACAAGCGGCTGCAGGACCAGCAGCCAGGCTGTCAGACCAGCGAGCGGCACTGGAAATTACTGAGTAACAGGTATTTTTCCATCTGGCTAAAAACACGATCCCATCGATCTGCCTAAAAACATGATCCCAGGCAGCCCTTCCACAGCAGAAGTCACTGGAGAGCCTCGGATGCAGGGTCCCTGTGTCACATCACTTCTGCTCCATGCACAGGACACCTCCCAGCACAGCCTGGCACCACTGTCCCCAACTGGGGGGGGTCTCAACTAACTCAACTCCCGTTACGTGCCAACCTGCCTCTCTCCCAACACAACATTGCCAGAAAAGAAAAATCTTCATTCAAAGCCATTAATTCTCCAAAATTAAACAGCTGGCGAGTTACTAAGCAACAAGTGGGCGCAGGAACCTAAAAATACTCGGCGAGTCTTATATAAGAACGACGCTAATGCGAGGGGGGGAATAAAAAAAAGCAGAGATGTTTCTTACCTCCCCCTCCTCCTGGCAGGGCAGCAGACCCCTCCGCGGCTGTCCCCGACCTGTCCCCAAGGCGGGAGCCCGGGGTGCGTGGCCCAGCCCTGCCCGGTCCGGCGCGGTGCAGCGCGGCTCTG